>NW_025960381.1:0-34360 GCF_023159225.1 Perognathus longimembris pacificus
CCGATTGAAACTAGGACAGCGGAGTTTATTCGCTATGGCCCCACGAGCCTACCTATCATGCTGCAGCTGTAATCATTCAGCCCGCAGATATTTCCTGATACACAGAGAGATTATAAATGAGGGTTGATCACTCTTCCAGCACCACATAGCGATCCAATCGAGGACAGAGGAGTTCACTGTCTATGGCCCGCCCGATCAGCCTACTCTAACAAGCTGCAGCTGTTCTCATTCACCGAGGAGATGTTACGTGATGTACAGCTAGTTGCCCCTGTGGTGCATACAGGATGTAAATGAGCCTTTATCTCAATTCCAGCACCACCACGCAGATTCGATCTAGGACAGCGGAGTTTACTCTCTATGGCCCGTCAGGCCTCCAATAACAAGCTAGAGCTGTTCTCATTCACTGAGAAGGTATATAGCTATTCATCTCGGTGTTGCGTAAAATACATAAATTATCCTTTATCGCTCTTCCAGCACACCAATGCAGATCTTGTCAAGGACAGCGGCGTTTACTCAATATAGCAGACCCTATGGAGGACAGTGGCGTTCACTCGCTATGGCCTGACCGGCCTACAGTACGGAGCAGCAGCTGTTCTCATTCACTCAGGAGACAGTCCCTGATATAGGGAGACTTACCCCGCTGGTGCCTACAGGACACGTGAGCCTTTATCTCTCTTCCAGCAACACAGAGCACATCCTACCTCTGAGAACAGCGGGGGTCACTCGCTAAGTCCCAGCCAGCGTACATGAACAAGCTGCAGCTGTACGAATTCACCGTGGAGATATTTCTTTGTATTTCCTACCCACCCCGCTGGTGCCTAGAGGACACAAATGAGCCTATATCTCTCTTCCCGAGCACAAATCAGATGCAACCGAGGATCACGGGGTTCACTCGCTATGGCCCGCACGGCCTAACCGACCTAGCTGCATTTGTTCTCATTCTCTGAGGAGATTTCCCAGATATCCAGCTACTTAGCCCTGTGGTGCTTACAGTACACAAATGCGCCTTTAACTTTCTTCCAGCACCACAAAGGCGAACCTGTGGAGGAAAGCGTCGTTCACTCAATAGGCCACGACCGGCATACTAGACCTAACAAGTTGTAGCTGTTCTCATTCTCCCAGGACATATTCCCTGATAGACCGCAACTTACGCGTTGTTGCGAACAGGACATTAATGAGCCTTTATCTCTCTTCCAGCACCACAAAGCAGATCCAATCGAGGACAGCGGAGTTCCTTGGCTATGGCCAGAACGGCCTACTTTAACAAGCAGCAGCCGCTCGGATTCACGACGGATACATTCTGTGATGTACAGGTACTTACCCCGGTGGTGCGTACATACACAAATGAGCATTTTCTGTCTTCCACCACCACAAAGCATGTCTTCTCTAGAACAGCACTGTTCAACCGCTGTGGCCTGAAAGATGGCCTGAAGATTCAGCTGTTCTCCTTAGCCGAGGAGATATTTCCTGATGTACCACAACTCACCCCGGTGGTGAGTACAGGTCATAAATGAGCCCTTCTCTATTCCATCATCACAAAGCAGTTCCAATGGAAGACAGCGGAGTTTTCGCGCTTTGGCCCGAAGGCCTACCCAAACAAGCTGCAGCTGTTCTCATTCACCGAGGAGATATTCCCTGATATACAGATACTTACCTGCGTTGTTCGTACAGTATATCAAATGAGCCTTTATCTCTCTTCCAGCACCATAAAGCAGATCCTATGGAGAATAGCCGAGTTCACTCGCTATGTCCCGACCAGGCTACCTTAACAAGTTGCAGCTGTTCTCATTCACCGTGGAGCTATTTCCTGCTGGTGCCTAGAGGACACAGGTGAACCTTTATCTCTCTTCCAGCAACACTAAGCACATCCTACCTCTGAAAACAGCGGGGGTCACTCGCTAAGACCCGACCTTCGTACATGAACAAGCTGCAGCTGTACTAATTCACCGTGGAGATATTCCTAGTATTTGCTACTTACCCCCTGGTGCGAAGAGGACACAAATGAGCCTTTATCTCTCTTCCAGCACCCCAACGCCGATTGAATCTAGGACAGCGGAGTTTATTCCCTATGGCCCCACGATCCTACCCTATCAAGCTGCAGCTGTAATCATTCAGCTCGGAGATATTTCCTGATATACAGCTACTTACCTCCATTGTGCGTGTAGCCTTTATTCTCTTCCAGCACTTTAAAGCAGATCCCATCGAAAAGAGCGGATTTCACTCGCAATGTTCCCACCAGGCTACCTTAACAAACTGCAGCTGTTCTCATTCACCGTGGAGCTATTTCCTGCTATATAATTAGTTACCCCGCTGGTGTGAAGAGGACTCAAAGGAGCCTTTATCTCTCTTCCAGCACCCATAAGCCGATTGAAACTAGGACAGCGGAGTTTATTCGCTATGGCCCCACGAGCCTACCTATCAAGCTGCAGCTGTAATCAGAGAGATTATAAATGAGGCTTGATCACTCTTCCAGCACCACATAGCGATCCAATCGAGGACAGAGGAGTTCACTGTCTATGGCCCGCCCGATCAGCCTACTCTAACAAGCTGCAGCTGTTCTCATTCACCGAGGAGATGTTACGTGATGTACAGCTAGTTGCCCCTGTGGTGCATACAGGATGTAAATGAGCCTATATCTCAATTCCAGCACCACCACGCAGATTCGATCTAGGACAGCGGAGTTTACTCTCTATGGCCCGTCAGGCCTCCAATAACAAGCTAGAGCTGTTCTCATTCACTGAGAAGGTATATAGCTATTCATCTCGGTGTTGCGTAAAATACATAAATTATCCTTTATCGCTCTTCCAGCACACCAATGCAGATCTTGTCAAGGACAGCGGCGTTTACTCAATATAGCAGACCCTATGGAGGACAGTGGCGTTCACTCGCTATGGCCTGCCCGGCCTACAGTACGGAGCAGCAGCTGTTCTCATTCACTCAGGAGACAGTCCCTGATATAGGGAGACTTACCCCGCTGGTGCCTACAGGACACGTGAGCCTTTATCTCTCTTCCAGCAACACAGAGCACATCCTACCTCTGAGAACAGCGGGTCACTCGCTAAGTCCCAGCCAGCGTACATGAACAAGCTGCAGCTGTACGAATTCACCGTGGAGATATTTCTTTGTATTTCCTACCCACCCCGCTGGTGCCTAGAGGACACAAATGAGCCTATATCTCTCTTCCGAGCACAAATCAGATGCAACCGAGGATCACGGGGTTCACTCGCTATGGCCCGCACGGCCTAACCGACCTAGCTGCATTTGTTCTCATTCTCTGAGGAGATTTCCCAGATATCCAGCTACTTAGCCCTGTGGTGCTTACAGTACACAAATTCGCCTTTAACTCTCTTCCAGCACACAAAGGCGAACCTGTGAGGAAAGCGTCGTTCACTCAATAGGCCACGACCGGCATACTAGACCTAACAAGTTGTAGCTGTTCTCATTCTCCCAGGACATATTCCCTGATAGACCACAACTTACGCGTTGTTGCAAACAGGACATTAATGAGCCTTTATCTCTCTTCCAGCACCACAAAGCAGATCCAATCGAGGACAGCGGAGTTCCTTGGCTATGGCCAGAACGGCCTACTTTAACAAGCAGCAGCCGCTCGGATTCACGACGGATACATTCTGTGATGTACAGGTACTTAGCCCGGTGGTGCGTACAGTACACAAATGAGCATTTTCTGTCTTCCACCACCACAAAGCATGTCTTCTCTAGAACAGCACTGTTCAACCGCTGTGGCCTGAAAGATGGCCTGAAGATTCAGCTGTTCCTTATCCCGAGGAGATATTTCCTGATGTACCACAACTCACCCCGGTGTGAGTACAGGTCATAATGAGCCCTTCTCTATTCCAGCATCACAAAGCAGTTCCAATCGAGGACAGCGGAGTTTTCGCGCTTTGGCCGAAGGCCTACCCAAACAAGCTGCAGCTGTTCTCATTCACCGAGGAGATATTCCCTGATATACAGATACTTACCTGCGTTGTTCGTACAGTATATCAATGAGCCTTTATCTCTCTTCCAGCACCACAAAGCAGATCCTATGGAGAATAGCCGAGTTCACTCGCTATGTCCCGACCAGGCTACCTTAACAAGTTGCAGCTGTTCTCATTCACCGTGGAGCTATTTCCTGCTGGTGCCTAGAGGACACAGGTGAACCTTATCTCTCTTCCAGCACACTAAGCACATCCTACCTCTGAAAACAGCGGGTCACTCGCTAAGACCCGACCTTCGTACATGAACAAGCTGCAGCTGTACTAATTCACCGTGGAGATAATTCCTAGTATTTGCTACTTACCCCTCTGGTGCGAAGAGGACACAAATGAGCCTTTATCTCTCTTCCAGCACCAACGCCGATTGAATCTAGGACAGCGGAGTTTATTCCCTATGTCCACGATCCTACCCTATCAAGCTGCAGCTGTAATCATTCAGCTCGGAGATATTTCCTGATATACAGCTACTTACCTCCATTGTGCGTGTAGCCTTTATTCTCTTCCAGCACTTTAAAGCAGATCCCTTCGAGAAGAGCGGAGTTCACTCACAATGTTCCCCCCGCTACCTTACCAAGCTGCAGCTGTTCTCATTCACCGTGGAGTATTTCCTGGTGCGAAGAGGACTCAAAGGAGCCTTTATCTCTCTTCCAGCACCCCTAAGCCGTCCCTTGAAACTAGGACATCGGAGATTATTCGCTATGGACCCACGAGCCTACCTATCAAGCTGCAGCTGTAATCATTCAGCTCGCAGATATTTCCTAATACACAGAGAGATTATAAATGAGGCTTGATCACTCTTCCAGCACCACATAGCCATCCAATCGAGGACAGAGGAGTTCACTGTCTATGGCCCGCCCGATCAGCCTACTCTAACAAGCTGCAGCTGTTCTCATTCACCGAGGAGATGTTACGTGATGTACAGCTAGTTGCCCCTGTGGTGCATACAGGATGTAAATGAGCCTTTATCTCAATTCCAGCACCACCACGCAGATTCGATCTAGGACAGCGGAGTTTACTCTCTATGGCCGGTCAGGCCTCCAATAACAAGCTGCAGCTGTTCTCATTCACTGAGAAGGTATATAGCTATTCATCCGGTGGTGCGTAAAATACATAAATTATCCTTTATCGCTCTTCCAGCACACCAATGCAGATCTTGTCAAGGGCAGCGGCGTTTACTCAATATAGCAGATCCTATGGAGGACAGTGGCGTTCACTCGCTATGCCTGACCGGCCTAAAGTACGGAGCAGCAGCTGTTCTCATTCACTCAGGAGATAGTCCCTGATATAGGGCGACGTACCCCGCTGGTGCCTACAGGACACGTGAGCCTTTATCTCTCTTCCAGCAACACAGAGCACATCCTACCTCTGAGAACAGCGGGGGTCACTCGCTAAGTCCCAGCCAGCGTACGTGAACAAGCTGCAGCTGTACGAATTCACCGTGGAGATATTTCTTTGTATTTCCCTACCCACCCCGCTGGTGCCTAGAGGACACAAATGAGCCTATATCTCTCTTCCGAGCACAAATCAGATGCAATCGAGGACCACGGGGGTCACTCGCTATGGCCCGCACGGCCTAACCGACCTAGCTGCATCTGTTCTCATTCTCTGAGGAGATTTCCCAGATGTCCAGCTACTTAGCCCTGTGGTGCTTACAGTACACAAATGCGCCTTTATCTCTCTTCCAGCACCACAAAGGCGAACCTGTGGAGGAAAGCGTCGTTCACTCGCAATAGGCCACGACCGGCATACTAGACCTAACAAGTTGTAGCTGTTCTCATTCTCCCAGGACATATTCCCTGATAGACCGCTACTTACGCGTTGTTGCGAACAGGACATTAATGAGCCTTTATCTCTCTTCCAGCACCACAAAGCAGATCCAATCGAGGACAGCGGAGTTCCTTGGCTATGGCCAGAACGGCCTACTTTAACAAGCAGCAGCCGCTCGGATTCACGACGGATACATTCTGTGATGTACAGGTACTTACCCCGGTGGTGCGTACATACACAAATGAGCATTTTCTGTCTTCCACCACCACAAAGCATGTCTTCTCTAGAACAGCACTGTTCAACCGCTGTGGCCTGAAAGATGGCCTGAAGATTCAGCTGTTCTCCTTAGCCGAGGAGATATTTCCTGATGTACCACAACTCACCCCGGTGGTGAGTACAGGTCATAAATGAGCCCTTCTCTATTCCATCATCACAAAGCAGTTCCAATAGACAGCGGAGTTTTCAACGCGCTTTGGCCCGAAGGCCTACCCAAACAAGCTGCAGCTGTTCTCATTCACCGAGGAGATATTCCCTGATATACAGATACTTACCTGCGTTGTTCGTACAGTATATCAATGAGCCTTTATCTCTCTTCCAGCACCATAAAGCAGATCCTATGGAGAATAGCCGAGTTCACTCGCTATGTCCCGACCAGGCTACCTTAACAAGTTGCAGCTGTTCTCATTCACCGTGGAGCTATTTCCTGCTGGTGCCTAGAGGACACAGGTGAACCTTTATCTCTCTTCCAGCAACACTAAGCACATCCTACCTCTGAAACAGCGGGGGTCACTCGCTAAGACCCGACCTTCGTACATGAACAAGCTGCAGCTGTACTAATTCACCGTGGAGATAATTCCTAGTATTTGCTACTTACCCCGCTGGTGCGAAGAGGACACAAATGAGCCTTTATCTCTCTTCCAGCACCCCAACGCCGATTGAATCTAGGACAGCGGAGTTTATTCCCTATGGCCCCACGATCCTACCCTATCAAGCTGCAGCTGTAATCATTCAGCTCGGAGATATTTCCTGATATACAGCTACTTACCTCCATTGTGCGTGTAGCCTTTATTTCTCTTCCAGCACTTTAAAGCAGATCCCTTCGAGAAGAGCGGAGTTCACTCGCAATGTTCCCACCAGGCTACCTTAACAAACTGCAGCTGTTCTCATTCACCGTGGAGGCTATTTCCTGCTATATAATTAGTTACCCCGCTGGTGTGAAGAGGACTCAAAGGAGCCTTTATCTCTCTTCCAGCACCCATAAGCCGATTGAAACTAGGACAGCGGAGTTTATTCGCTATGGCCCCACGAGCCTACCTATCAAGCTGCAGCTGTAATCAGAGAGATTATAAATGAGGCTTGATCACTCTTCCAGCACCACATAGCGATCCAATCGAGGACAGAGGAGTTCACTGTCTATGGCCCGCCCGATCAGCCTACTCTAACAAGCTGCAGCTGTTCTCATTCACCGAGGAGATGTTACGTGATGTACAGCTAGTTGCCCCTGTGGTGCATACAGGATGTAAATGAGCCTATATCTCAATTCCAGCACCACCACGCAGATTCGATCTAGGACAGCGGAGTTTACTCTCTATGGCCCGTCAGGCCTCCAATAACAAGCTAGAGCTGTTCTCATTCACTGAGAAGGTATATAGCTATTCATCTCGGTGTTGCGTAAAATACATAAATTATCCTTTATCGCTCTTCCAGCACACCAATGCAGATCTTGTCAAGGACAGCGGCGTTTACTCAATATAGCAGACCCTATGGAGGACAGTGGCGTTCACTCGCTATGGCCTGACCGGCCTACAGTACGGAGCAGCAGCTGTTCTCATTCACTCAGGAGACAGTCCCTGATATAGGGAGACTTACCCCGCTGGTGCCTACAGGACACGTGAGCCTTTATCTCTCTTCCAGCAACACAGAGCACATCCTACCTCTGAGAACAGCGGGGGTCACTCGCTAAGTCCCAGCCAGCGTACATGAACAAGCTGCAGCTGTACGAATTCACCGTGGAGATATTTCTTTGTATTTCCTACCCACCCCGCTGGTGCCTAGAGGACACAAATGAGCCTATATCTCTCTTCCCGAGCACAAATCAGATGCAACCGAGGATCACGGGGTTCACTCGCTATGGCCCGCACGGCCTAACCGACCTAGCTGCATTTGTTCTCATTCTCTGAGGAGATTTCCCAGATATCCAGCTACTTAGCCCTGTGGTGCTTACAGTACACAAATTCGCCTTTAACTCTCTTCCAGCACCACAAAGGCGAACCTATGGAGGAAAGCGTCGTTCACTCAATAGGCCACGACCGGCATACTAGACGTAACAGTTGTAGCTGTTCTCATTCTCCCAGGACATAGTCCCTGATAGACCGCAACTTACGCGTTGTTACGAACAGGACATTAATGAGCCTTTATCTCTCTTCCAGCACCACAAAGCAGATCCAATCGAGGACAGCGGAGTTCCTTGGCTATGGCCAGAACGGCCTACTTTAACAAGCAGCAGCCGCTCGGATTCACGACGGATACATTCTGTGATGTACAGGTACTTACCCCGGTGGTGCGTACAGACACAAATGAGCATTTTCTGTCTTCCACACACCACAAAGCATGTCTTCTCTATAACAGCAGTGTTCAACCGCTGTGGCCTGAAAGATGGCCTGAAGATTCAGCTGATCTCCTTAGCCGAGGAGATATTTCCTGATGTACCACAACTCACCCCGGTGGTGAGTACAGGTCATAAATGAGCCCTTCTCTATTCCAGCATCACAAAGCAGTTCCAATCGAAGACAGCGGAGTTTTCGCGCTTTGGCCCGAAGGCCTACCCAAACAAGCTGCAGCTGTTCTCATTCACCGAGGAGATATTCCCTGATATACAGATACTTACCTGCGTTGTTCGTACAGTATATCAATGAGCCTTTATCTCTCTTCCAGCACCATAAAGCAGATCCTATGGAGAATAGCCGAGTTCACTCGCTATGTCCCGACCAGGCTACCTTAACAAGTTGCAGATGTTCTCATTCACCGTGGAGCTATTTCCTGCTGGTGCCTAGAGGACACAGGTGAACCTTTATCTCTCTTCTAGCAACACTAAGCACATCTTACCTCTGAAAACAGCGGGGGTCACTCGCTAAGACCCGACCTTCGTACATGAACAAGCTGCAGCTGTACTAATTCACCGTGGAGATATTTCCTAGTATTTGCTACTTACCCCGCTGGTGCGAAGAGGACACAAATGAGCCTTTATCTCTCTTCCAGCACCCCAACGCCGATTGAATCTAGGACAGCGGAGTTTATTCCCTATGGCCCCACGATCCTACCCTATCAAGCTGCAGCTGTAATCATTCAGCTCGGAGATATTTCCTGATATACAGCTACTTACCTCCATTGTGCGTGTAGCCTTTATTTCTCTTCCAGCACTTTAAAGCAGATCCCTTCGAGAAGAGCGGAGTTCACTCACAATGTTCCCACCAGGCTACCTTACCAAGCTGCAGCTGTTCTCATTCACCGTGGAGGTATTTCCTGGTGCGAAGAGGACTCAAAGGAGCCTTTATCTCTCTTCCAGCACCCCTAAACCGTTTGAAACTAGGACATCGGAGATTATTCGCTATGGACCCACGAGCCTACCTATCAAGCTGCAGCTGTAATCATTCAGCTCGCAGATATTTCCTAATACACAGAGAGATTATAAATGAGGCTTGATCACTCTTCCAGCACCACATAGCCATCCAATCGAGGACAGAGGAGTTCACTGTCTATGGCCCGCCCGATCAGCCTACTCTAACAAGCTGCAGCTGTTCTCATTCACCGAGGAGATGTTACGTGATGTACAGCTAGTTGCCCCTGTGGTGCATACAGGATGTAAATGAGCCTTTATCTCAATTCCAGCACCACCACGCAGATTCGATCTAGGACAGCGGAGTTTACTCTCTATGGCCGGTCAGGCCTCCAATAACAAGCTGCAGCTGTTCTCATTCACTGAGAAGGTATATAGCTATTCATCTCGGTGGTGCGTAAAATACATAAATTATCCTTTATCGCTCTTCCAGCACACCAATGCAGATCTTGTCAAGGACAGCGGCGTTTACTCAATATAGCAGATCCTATGGAGGACAGTGGCGTTCACTCGCTATGGCCTGACCGGCCTACAGTACGGAGCAGCAGCTGTTCTCATTCACTCAGGAGATAGTCCCTGATATAGGGCGACGTACCCCGCTGGTGCCTACAGGACACGTGAGCCTTTATCTCTCTTCCAGCAACACAGAGCACATCCTACCTCTGAGAACAGCGGGGGTCACTCGCTAAGTCCCCGCCAGCGTACATGAACAAGCTGCAGCTGTACGAATTCACCATGGAGATGTTTCTTTGTATTTCCTACCCACCCCGCTGGTGCCTAGAGGACACAAATGAGCCTATATCTCTCTTCCCGAGCACAAATCAGATGCAATCGAGGACCATGGGGTTCACTCGCTATGGCCCGCACGGCCTAACCGACCTAGCTGCATCTGTTCTCATTCTCTGAGGAGATTTCCCAGATGTCCAGCTACTTAGCCCTGTGGTGCTTACAGTACACAAATGCGCCTTTGTCTCTCTTCCAGCACCACAGAGGCGAACCTGTGGAGGAAAGCGTCGTTCACTCAATAGGCCACGACCGGCATACTAGACGTAACAAGTTGTAGCTGTTCTCATTCTCCCAGGACATATTCCCTGATAGACCGCAACTTACACGTTGTTGCGAACAGGACATTAATGAGCCTTTATCTCTCTTCCAGCACCACAAAGCTGATCCAATCGAGGACAGCGGAGTTCCTTGGCTATGGCCAGAACGGCCTACTTTAACAAGCAGCAGCTGCTCGGATTCACGACGGATACATTCTGTGATGTACAGGTACTTACCCCGGTGGTGCGTACAGACACAAATGAGCATTTTCTGTCTTCCACCACCACAAAGCATGTCCTCACTAGAACAGCAGTGTTCAACCGCTGTGGCCTGAAAGATGGCCTGAAGATTCAGCTGTTCTCCTTAGCCGAGGAGATATTTCCTGATGTACCACAACTCACCCCGGTGGTGAGTACAGCTCATAAATGAGCCCTTCTCTATTCCAGCATCACAAAGCAGTTCCAATCGAAGACAGCGGAGTTTTCGCGCTTTGGCCCGAAGGCCTACCCAAACAAGCTACAGCTGTTCTCATTCACCGAGGAGATATTCCCTGATATACAGATACTTACCTGCGTTGTTCGTACAGTATATCAATGAGCCTTTATCTCTCTTCCAGCACCATAAAGCAGATCCTATGGAGAATAGCCGAGTTCACTCGCTATGTCCCGACCAGGCTACCTTAACAGTTGCAGCTGTTCTCATTCACCGTGGAGCTATTTCCTGCTGGTGCCTAGAGGACACAGGTGGACCTTTATCTCTCTTCCAGCACCCCAACGCCGATTGAATCGAGGACAGCGGAGTTTATTCCCTATGGCCCCACGATCTTACCCTATCAAGCTGCAGCTGTAATCATTCAGCTCGGAGATATTTCCTGATATACAGCTACTTACCTCCATTGTGCGTGTAGCCTTTATTTCTCTTCCAGCACTTTAAAGCAGATCCCTTCGAGGGGCTGGGGATATAGCCTAGTGGCAAGAGTGCCTGCCTCGGATACACGAGGCCCTAGGTTCGATTCCCCAGCACCACATACACAGAAAACGGCCAGAAGCGGCGCTGTGGCTCAAGTGGCAGAGTGCTAGCCTTGAGCGGGAAGAAGCCAGGGACAGTGCTCAGGCCCTGAGTCCAAGGCCCAGGACTGGCCAAAAAAAAAAAATAATAAAATAAAAAATAAAGCAGATCCCTTCGAGAAGAGCGGAGTTCATTCGCAATGTTCCCACCAGGCTACCTTAACAGGCTGCAGCTGTTCTCATTCACCGTGGAGCTATTTCCTGCTATATAATTAGTTACCACGCTGGTGTGAAGAGGACTCAAAGGAGCCTTTATCTCTCTTCCAGCACCCCTAAGCCGATTAATACTAGGACAGCGGAGTTTATTCGCTATGGCCCCACGAGCTTACCTATCAAGCTGCAGCTGTAATCATTCAGCTCGGAGGTATTTTCTGATATACAGCTACTTACCCGGTGGTGTAGAGAGATTATAAATGAGCCTTGATCACTCTTCCAGCACCACATAGCGAACCAATCGAGGACAGAGGAGTTCACTGTCTATGGCCCGCCCGATCAGCCTACTCTAACAAGCTGCAGCTGTTCTCATTCACCGAGGAGATGTTACGTGATGTACAGCTAGTTGCCCCTGTGGTGCATACAGGATGTAAATGAGCCTTTATCTCAATTCCAGCACCACCACGCAGATTCGATCTAGGACAGCGGAGTTTACTCTCTATGGCCGGTCAGGCCTCCAATAACAAGCTGCAGCTGTTCTCATTCACTGAGAAGGTATATAGCTATTCATCTCGGTGGTGCGTAAAATACATAAATTATCCTTTATCGCTCTTCCAGCAAACCAATGCAGATCTTGTCAAGGACAGCGGCGTTTACTCAATATAGCAGATCCTATGGAGGACAGTGGCGTTCACTCGCTATTGCCTGACCGGCCTACAGTACGGAGCAGCAGCTGTTCTCATTCACTCAGGAGATAGTCCCTGATAGGGGGCGAAGTACCCCGCTGGCGCCTACAGGACACGTGAGCCTTTATCTATCTTCCAGCAACACAGAACACATCCTACCTCTGAGAACAGCGGGGCTCACTCGCTAAGTCCCAGCCAGCGTACATGAACAAGCTGCAGCTGTACGAATTCACCGTGGAGATATTTCTTTGTATTTCCTACCCACCCCGCTGGTGCCTAGAGGACACAAATGAGCCTATATCTCTCTTCCCGAGCACAAATCAGATGCAATCGAGGACCACGGGGTTCACTCGCTATGGCCCGCACGGCCTAACCGACCTAGCTGCATCTGTTCTCATTCTCTGAGGAGATTTCCCAGATGTCCAGCTACTTAGCCCTGTGGTGCTTACAGTACACAAATGCGCCTTTATCTCTCTTCCAGCACCACAAAGGCGAACCTGGGTGGAAAGCGTTGTTCACTCAATAGGCCACGACCGGCATACTAGACGTAACAAGTTATAGCTGTTCTCATTCTCCCAGGACATATTCCCTGATAGACTGCAACTTACGCGTTGTTGCGAAGAGGACATTAATGAGCCTTTATCTCTCTTCCACAAAGCAGATCCAATCGAGGACAGCAGAGTTCCTTGGCTATGGCCAGAACGGCCTACTTTAACAAGCAGCAGCTGCTCGGATTCACGACGGATACATTCTGTGATGTACAGGTACTTACCCCGGTGGTGCGTACAGACACACATGAGCATTTTCTGTCTTCCACCAGCACAAAGCATGTCTTCTCTAGAACAGCACTGTTCAACCACTGTGGCCTGAAAGATGGCCTGAAGATTCAGCTGTTCTCCCTAGCCGAGGAGATATTTCCTGATGTACCACAACTCACCCCGGTGGTGAGTACAGGTCATAAATGAGCCCTTCTCTATTCCATCATCACAAAGCAGTTCCAATCGAAGACAGCGGAGTTTTCGCGCTTTGGCCCGAAGGCCTACCCAAACAAGCTACAGCTGTTCTCATTCACCGAGGAGATATTCCCTGATATACAGATACTTACCTGCGTTGTTCGTACAGTATATCAATGAGCCTTTATCTCTCTTCCAGCACCATAAAGCAGATCCTATGGAGAATAGCCGAGTTCACTCGCTATGTCCCGACCAGGCTACCTTAACAAGTTGCAGCTGTTCTCATTCACCGTGGAGCTATTTCCTGCTGGTGCCTAGAGGACACAGGTGAACCTTTATCTCTCTTCCAGCAACACTAAGCACATCCTACCTCTGAAAACAGCGGGGGTCACTCGCTAAGACCCGACCTTCGTACATGAACAAGCTGCAGCTGTACTAATTCACCGTGGAGATAATTCCTAGTATTTGCTATTTACCCCGCTGGTGCGAAGAGGACACAAATGAGCCTTTATCTCTCTTCCAGCACCCCAACGCCGATTGAATCTAGGACAGCGGAGTTTATTCCCTATAGCCCCACGATCCTACCCTATCAAGCTGCAGCTGTAATCATTCAGCTCGGAGAGATTTCCTGATATACAGCTACTTACCTCCATTGTGCGTGTAGCCTTTATTTCTCTTCCAGCACTTTAAAGCAGATCCCTTCGAGAAGAGCGGATTTCACTCGCAATGTTCCCACCAGGCTACCTTAACAAGCTGCAGCTGTTCTCATTCACCATGGAGCTATTTCCTGCTATATAATTAGTTACCCCGCTGGTGTGAAGAGGACTCAAAGGAGCCTTTATCTCTCTTCCAGCACCCCTAAGCCGATTAATACTAGGACAGCGGAGTTTATTCGCTATGGCCCCACGAGCTTACCTATCAAGCTGCAGCTGTAATTATTCAGCTCGGAGGTATTTTCTGATATACAGCTACTTACCCGATGGTGTAGAGAGATTATAAATGAGCCTTGATCACTCTTCCAGCACCACATAGCGAACCAATCGAGGACAGAGGAGTTCACTGTCTATGGCCCGCCCGATCAGCCTACTCTAACAAGCTGCAGCTGTTCTCATTCACCGAGGAGATGTTACGTGATGTACAGCTAGTTGCCCCTGTGGTGCATACAGGATGTAAATGAGCCTTTATCTCAATTCCAGCACCACCACGCAGATTCGATCTAGGACAGCGGAGTTTACTCTCTATGGCCGGTCAGGCCTCCAATAACAAGCTGCAGCTGTTCTCATTCACTGAGAAGGTATATAGCTATTCATCTCGGTGGTGCGTAAAATACATAAATTATCCTTTATCGCTCTTCCAGCACACCAATGCAGATCTTGTCAAGGGCAGCGGCGTTTACTCAATATAGCAGATCCTATGGAGGACAGTGGCGTTCACTCGCTATGGCCTGACCGGCCTACAGTACGGAGCAGCAGCTGTTCTCATTCACTCAGGAGATAGTCCCTGATATAGGGCGACGTACCCCGCTCGTGCCTACAGGACACGTGAGCCTTTATCTCTCTTCCAGCAACACAGAGCACATCCTACCTCTGAGAACAGCGGGGGTCACTCGCTAAGTCCCAGCCAGCGTACGTGAACAAGCTGCAGCTGTACGAATTCACCGTGGAGATATTTCTTTGTATTTCCTACCCACCCCGCTGGTGCCTAGAGGACACAAATGAGCCTATATCTCTCTTCCCGAGCACAAATCAGATGCAATCGAGGACCACGGGGGTCATTCGCTATGGCCCGCACGGCCTAACCGACCTAGCTGCATCTGTTCTCATTCTCTGAGGAGATTTCCCAGATGTCCAGCTACTTAGCCCTGTGGTGCTTACAGTACACAAATGCGCCTTTATCTCTCTTCCAGCACCACAAAGGCGAACCTGTGGAGGAAAGCGTCGTTCACTCAATAGGCCACGACCGGCATACTAGACCTAACAAGTTGTAGCTGTTCTCATTCTCCCAGGACATATTCCCTGATAGACCGCAACTTACACGTTGTTGCGAACAGGACATTAATGAGCCTTTATCTCTCTTCCAGCACCACAAAGCAGATCCAATCGAGGACAGCGGAGTTCCTTGGCTATGGCCAGATTGGCCTACTTTAACAAGCAGCAGCTGCTCGGATTCACGACGGATACATTCTGTGATGTACAGGTACTTACCCCGGTGGTGCTTACAGACACAAATGAGCATTTTCTGTCTTCCACCACCACAAAGCATGTCCTCACTAGAACAGCAGTGTTCAACCGCTGTGGCCAGAAAGATGGCCTGAAGATTCAGCTGTTCTTCTTAGCCGAGGAGATATTTCCTGATGTACCACAACTCACCCCGGTGGTGAGTACAGCTCATAAATGAGCCCTTCTCTATTCCAGCATCACAAAGCAGTTCCAATCGAAGACAGCGGAGTTTTCGCGCTTTGGCCCGAAGGCCTACCCAAACAAGCTACAGCTGTTCTCATTCACCGAGGAGATATTCCCTGATATACAGATACTTACCTGCGTTGTTCGTACAGTATATCAATGAGCCTTTATCTCTCTTCCAGCACCATAAAGCAGATCCTATGGAGAATAGCCGAGTTCACTCGCTATGTCCCGACCAGGCTACCTTAACAGTTGCAGCTGTTCTCATTCACCGTGGAGCTATTTCCTGCTGGTGCCTAGAGGACACAGGTGAACCTTTATCTCTCTTCCAGCACCCCAACGCCGATTGAATCTAGGACAGCGGAGTTTATTCCCTATGGCCCCACGATCCTACCCTATCAAGCTGCAGCTGTAATCATTCAGCTCGGAGATATTTCCTGATATACATACAGCTACTTACCTCCATTGTGCGTGTAGCCTTTATTTCTCTTCCAGCACTTTAAAGCAGATCCCTTCGAGAAGAGCGGATTTCACTTGCAATGTTCCCACCAGGCTACCTTAACAAGCTGCAGCTGTTCTCATTCACCATGGAGCTATTTCCTGCTATATAATTAGTTACCCCGCTGGTGTGAAGAGGACTCAAAGGAGCCTTTATCTCTCTTCCAGCACCCCTAAGCCGATTAATACTAGGACAGCGGAGTTTATTCGCTGTGGCCCCACGAGCTTACCTATCAAGCTGCAGCTGTAATCATTCAGCTCGGAGGTATTTTCTGATATACAGCTACTTACCCGGTGGTGTAGAGAGATTATAAATGAGCCTTGATCACTCTTCCAGCACCACATAGCGATCCAATGGAGGACAGAGGAGTTCACTGTCTATGGCCCGCCCGATCAGCCTACTCTAACAAGCTGCAGCTGTTCTCATTCACCGAGGAGATGTTACGTGATGTACAGCTAGTTGCCCCTGTGGTGCATACAGGATGTAAATGAGCCTTTATCTCAATTCCAGCACCACCACGCAGATTCGATCTAGGACAGCGGAGTTTACTCTCTATGGCCGGTCAGGCCTCCAATAACAAGCTGCAGCTGTTCTCATTCACTGAGAAGGTATATAGCTATTCATCTCGGTGGTGCGTAAAATACATAAATTATCCTTTATCGCTCTTCCAGCACACCAATGCAGATCTTGTCAAGGACAGCGGCGTTTACTCAATATAGCAGATCCTATGGAGGACAGTGGCGTTCACTCGCTATGGCCTGACCGGCCTACAGTACGGAGCAGCAGCTGTTCTCATTCACTCAGGAGATAGTCCCTGATATAGGGCGACGTACCCCGCTGGTGCCTACAGGACACGTGAGCCTTTATCTCTCTTCCAGCAACACAGAGCACATCCTACCTCTGAGAACAGCGGGGGTCACTCGCTAAGTCCCCGCCAGCGTACATGAACAAGCTGCAGCTGTACGAATTCACCATGGAGATGTTTCTTTGTATTTCCTACCCACCCCGCTGGTGCCTAGAGGACACAAATGAGCCTATATCTCTCTTCCCGAGCACAAATCAGATGCAATCGAGGACCATGGGGTTCACTCGCTATGGCCAGCACGGCCTAACCGACCTAGCTGCATCTGTTCTCATTCTCTGAGGAGATTTCCCAGATGTCCAGCTACTTAGCCCTGTGGTGCTTACAGTACACAAATGCGCCTTTGTCTCTCTTCCAGCACCACAGAGGCGAACCTGTGGAGGAAAGCGTCGTTCACTCAATAGGCCACGACCGGCATACTAGACGTAACAAGTTGTAGCTGTTCTCATTCTCCCAGGACATATTCCCTGATAGACCGCAACTTACACGTTGTTGCGAACAGGACATTAATGAGCCTTTATCTCTCTTCCAGCACCACAAAGCAGATCCAATCGAGGACAGCGGAGTTCCTTGGCTATGGCCAGAACGGCCTACTTTAACAAGCAGCAGCTGCTCGGATTCACGACGGATACATTCTGTGATGTACAGGTACTTACCCCGGTGGTGCGTACAGACACAAATGAGCATTTTCTGTCTTCCACCACCACAAAGCATGTCCTCACTAGAACAGCAGTGTTCAACCGCTGTGGCCTGAAAGATGGCCTGAAGATTCAGCTGTTCTCCTTAGCCGAGGAGATATTTCCTGATGTACCACAACTCACCCCGGTGGTGAGTACAGCTCATAAATGAGCCCTTCTCTATTCCAGCATCACAAAGCAGTTCCAATCGAAGACAGCGGAGTTTTCGCGCTTTGGCCCGAAGGCCTACCCAAACAAGCTACAGCTGTTCTCATTCACCGAGGAGATATTCCCTGATATACAGATACTTACCTGCGTTGTTCGTACAGTATATCAATGAGCCTTTATCTCTCTTCCAGCACCATAAAGCAGATCCTATGGAGAATAGCCGAGTTCACTCGCTATGTCCCGACCAGGCTACCTTAACAGTTGCAGCTGTTCTCATTCACCGTGGAGCTATTTCCTGCTGGTGCCTAGAGGACACAGGTGGACCTTTATCTCTCTTCCAGCACCCCAACGCCGATTGAATCGAGGACAGCGGAGTTTATTCCCTATGGCCCCACGATCTTACCCTATCAAGCTGCAGCTGTAATCATTCAGCTCGGAGATATTTCCTGATATACAGCTACTTACCTCCATTGTGCGTGTAGCCTTTATTTCTCTTCCAGCACTTTAAAGCAGATCCCTTCGAGAAGAGCGGAGTTCACTCGCAATGTTCCCACCAGGCTACCTTAACAGGCTGCAGCTGTTCTCATTCACCGTGGAGCTATTTCCTGCTATATAATTAGTTACCACGCTGGTGTGAAGAGGACTCAAAGGAGCCTTTATCTCTCTTCCAGCACCCCTAAGCCGATTAATACTAGGACAGCGGAGTTTATTCGCTATGGCCCCACGAGCTTACCTATCAAGCTGCAGCTGTAATCATTCAGCTCGGAGGTATTTTCTGATATACAGCTACTTACCCGGTGGTGTAGAGAGATTATAAATGAGCCTTGATCACTCTTCCAGCACCACATAGCGAACCAATCGAGGACAGAGGAGTTCACTGTCTATGGCCCGCCCGATCAGCCTACTCTAACAAGCTGCAGCTGTTCTCATTCACCGAGGAGATGTTACGTGATGTACAGCTAGTTGCCCCTGTGGTGCATACAGGATGTAAATGAGCCTTTATCTCAATTCCAGCACCACCACGCAGATTCGATCTAGGACAGCGGAGTTTACTCTCTATGGCCGGTCAGGCCTCCAATAACAAGCTGCAGCTGTTCTCATTCACTGAGAAGGTATATAGCTATTCATCTCGGTGGTGCGTAAAATACATAAATTATCCTTTATCGCTCTTCCAGCAAACCAATGCAGATCTTGTCAAGGACAGCGGCGTTTACTCAATATAGCAGATCCTATGGAGGACAGTGGCGTTCACTCGCTATTGCCTGACCGGCCTACAGTACGGAGCAGCAGCTGTTCTCATTCACTCAGGAGATAGTCCCTGATAGGGGGCGAAGTACCCCGCTGGCGCCTACAGGACACGTGAGCCTTTATCTATCTTCCAGCAACACAGAACACATCCTACCTCTGAGAACAGCGGGGCTCACTCGCTAAGTCCCAGCCAGCGTACATGAACAAGCTGCAGCTGTACGAATTCACCGTGGAGATATTTCTTTGTATTTCCTACCCACCCCGCTGGTGCCTAGAGGACACAAATGAGCCTATATCTCTCTTCCCGAGCACAAATCAGATGCAATCGAGGACCACGGGGTTCACTCGCTATGGCCCGCACGGCCTAACCGACCTAGCTGCATCTGTTCTCATTCTCTGAGGAGATTTCCCAGATGTCCAGCTACTTAGCCCTGTGGTGCTTACAGTACACAAATGCGCCTTTATCTCTCTTCCAGCACCACAAAGGCGAACCTGGGTGGAAAGCGTTGTTCACTCAATAGGCCACGACCGGCATACTAGACGTAACAAGTTATAGCTGTTCTCATTCTCCCAGGACATATTCCCTGATAGACTGCAACTTACGCGTTGTTGCGAAGAGGACATTAATGAGCCTTTATCTCTCTTCCACAAAGCAGATCCAATCGAGGACAGCAGAGTTCCTTGGCTATGGCCAGAACGGCCTACTTTAACAAGCAGCAGCTGCTCGGATTCACGACGGATACATTCTGTGATGTACAGGTACTTACCCCGGTGGTGCGTACAGACACACATGAGCATTTTCTGTCTTCCACCAGCACAAAGCATGTCTTCTCTAGAACAGCACTGTTCAACCACTGTGGCCTGAAAGATGGCCTGAAGATTCAGCTGTTCTCCCTAGCCGAGGAGATATTTCCTGATGTACCACAACTCACCCCGGTGGTGAGTACAGGTCATAAATGAGCCCTTCTCTATTCCATCATCACAAAGCAGTTCCAATCGAAGACAGCGGAGTTTTCGCGCTTTGGCCCGAAGGCCTACCCAAACAAGCTACAGCTGTTCTCATTCACCGAGGAGATATTCCCTGATATACAGATACTTACCTGCGTTGTTCGTACAGTATATCAATGAGCCTTTATCTCTCTTCCAGCACCATAAAGCAGATCCTATGGAGAATAGCCGAGTTCACTCGCTATGTCCCGACCAGGCTACCTTAACAAGTTGCAGCTGTTCTCATTCACCGTGGAGCTATTTCCTGCTGGTGCCTAGAGGACACAGGTGAACCTTTATCTCTCTTCCAGCAACACTAAGCACATCCTACCTCTGAAAACAGCGGGGGTCACTCGCTAAGACCCGACCTTCGTACATGAACAAGCTGCAGCTGTACTAATTCACCGTGGAGATAATTCCTAGTATTTGCTATTTACCCCGCTGGTGCGAAGAGGACACAAATGAGCCTTTATCTCTCTTCCAGCACCCCAACGCCGATTGAATCTAGGACAGCGGAGTTTATTCCCTATAGCCCCACGATCCTACCCTATCAAGCTGCAGCTGTAATCATTCAGCTCGGAGAGATTTCCTGATATACAGCTACTTACCTCCATTGTGCGTGTAGCCTTTATTTCTCTTCCAGCACTTTAAAGCAGATCCCTTCGAGAAGAGCGGATTTCACTCGCAATGTTCCCACCAGGCTACCTTAACAAGCTGCAGCTGTTCTCATTCACCATGGAGCTATTTCCTGCTATATAATTAGTTACCCCGCTGGTGTGAAGAGGACTCAAAGGAGCCTTTATCTCTCTTCCAGCACCCCTAAGCCGATTAATACTAGGACAGCGGAGTTTATTCGCTATGGCCCCACGAGCTTACCTATCAAGCTGCAGCTGTAATCATTCAGCTCGGAGGTATTTTCTGATATACAGCTACTTACCCGGTGGTGTAGAGAGATTATAAATGAGCCTTGATCACTCTTCCAGCACCACATAGCGATCCAATCGAGGACAGAGGAGTTCACTGTCTATGGCCCGCCCGATCAGCCTACTCTAACAAGCTGCAGCTGTTCTCATTCACCGAGGAGATGTTACGTGATGTACAGCTAGTTGCCCCTGTGGTGCATACAGGATGTAAATGAGCCTTTATCTCAATTCCAGCACCACCACGCAGATTCGATCTAGGACAGCGGAGTTTACTCTCTATGGCCGGTCAGGCCTCCAATAACAAGCTGCAGCTGTTCTCATTCACTGAGAAGGTATATAGCTATTCATCTCGGTGGTGCGTAAAATACATAAATTATCCTTTATCGCTCTTCCAGCACACCAATGCAGATCTTGTCAAGGGCAGCGGCGTTTACTCAATATAGCAGATCCTATGGAGGACAGTGGCGTTCACTCGCTATGGCCTGACCGGCCTACAGTACGGAGCAGCAGCTGTTCTCATTCACTCAGGAGATAGTCCCTGATATAGGGCGACGTACCCCGCTGGTGCCTACAGGACACGTGAGCCTTTATCTCTCTTCCAGCAACACAGAGCACATCCTACCTCTGAGAACAGCGGGGGTCACTCGCTAAGTCCCAGCCAGCGTACATGAACAAGCTGCAGCTGTACGAATTCACCGTGGAGATATTTCTTTGTATTTCCTACCCACCCCGCTGGTGCCTAGAGGACACAAATGAGCCTATATCTCTCTTCCCGAGCACAAATCAGATGCAATCGAGGACCACGGGGGTCACTCGCTATGGCCCGCACGGCCTAACCGACCTAGCTGCATCTGTTCTCATTCTCTGAGGAGATTTCCCAGATGTCCAGCTACTTAGCCCTGTGGTGCTTACAGTACACAAATGCGCCTTTATCTCTCTTCCAGCACCACAAAGGCGAACCTGTGGAGGAAAGCGTCGTTCACTCAATAGGCCACGACCGGCATACTAGACCTAACAAGTTGTAGCTGTTCTCATTCTCCCAGGACATATTCCCTGATAGACCGCAACTTACACGTTGTTGCGAACAGGACATTAATGAGCCTTTATCTCTCTTCCAGCACCACAAAGCAGATCCAATCGAGGACAGCGGAGTTCCTTGGCTATGGCCAGATTGGCCTACTTTAACAAGCAGCAGCTGCTCGGATTCACGACGGATACATTCTGTGATGTACAGGTACTTACCCCGGTGGTGCGTACAGACACAAATGAGCATTTTCTGTCTTCCACCACCACAAAGCATGTCCTCACTAGAACAGCAGTGTTCAACCGCTGTGGCCTGAAAGATGGCCTGAAGATTCAGCTGTTCTCCTTAGCCGAGGAGATATTTCCTGATGTACCACAACTCACCCCGGTGGTGAGTACAGCTCATAAATGAGCCCTTCTCTATTCCAGCATCACAAAGCAGTTCCAATCGAAGACAGCGGAGTTTTCGCGCTTTGGCCCGAAGGCCTACCCAAACAAGCTACAGCTGTTCTCATTCACCGAGGAGATATTCCCTGATATACAGATACTTACCTGCGTTGTTCGTACAGTATATCAATGAGCCTTTATCTCTCTTCCAGCACCATAAAGCAGATCCTATGGAGAATAGCCGAGTTCACTCGCTATGTCCCGACCAGGCTACCTTAACAGTTGCAGCTGTTCTCATTCACCGTGGAGCTATTTCCTGCTGGTGCCTAGAGGACACAGGTGAACCTTTATCTCTCTTCCAGCACCCCAACGCCGATTGAATCGAGGACAGCGGAGTTTATTCCCTATGGCCCCACGATCCTACCCTATCAAGCTGCAGCTGTAATCATTCAGCTCGGAGATATTTCCTGATATACAGCTACTTACCTCCATTGTGCGTGTAGCCTTTATTTCTCTTCCAGCACTTTAAAGCAGATCCCTTCGAGAAGAGCGGAGTTCACTCGCAATGTTCCCACCAGGCTACCTTATGTTAAGGTAGAACAGCTGCAGCTGTTCTCATTCACCGTGGAGCTATTTCCTGCTATATAATTAGTTACCACGCTGGTGTGAAGAGGACTCAAAGGAGCCTTTATCTCTCTTCCAGCACCCCTAAGCCGATTAATACTAGGACAGCGGAGTTTATTCGCTATGGCCCCACGAGCTTACCTATCAAGCTGCAGCTGTAATCATTCAGCTCGGAGGTATTTTCTGATATACAGCTACTTACCCGGTGGTGTAGAGAGATTATAAATGAGCCTTGATCACTCTTCCAGCACCACATAGCGATCCAATCGAGGACAGAGGAGTTCACTGTCTATGGCCCGCCCGATCAGCCTACTCTAACAAGCTGCAGCTGTTCTCATTCACCGAGGAGATGTTACGTGATGTACAGCTAGTTGCCCCTGTGGTGCATACAGGATGTAAATGAGCCTTTATCTCAATTCCAGCACCACCACGCAGATTCGATCTAGGACAGCGGAGTTTACTCTCTATGGCCGGTCAGGCCTCCAATAACAAGCTGCAGCTGTTCTCATTCACTGAGAAGGTATATAGCTATTCATCTCGGTGGTGCGTAAAATACATAAATTATCCTTTATCGCTCTTCCAGCACACCAATGCAGATCTTGTCAAGGGCAGCGGCGTTTACTCAATATAGCAGATCCTATGGAGGACAGTGGCGTTCACTCGCTATGGCCTGACCGGCCTACAGTACGGAGCAGCAGCTGTTCTCATTCACTCAGGAGATAGTCCCTGATATAGGGCGACGTACCCCGCTGGTGCCTACAGGACACGTGAGCGTTTATCTCTCTTCCAGCAACACAGAACACATCCTACCTCTGAGAACAGCGGGGGTCACTCGCTAAGTCCCAGCCAGCGTACGTGAACAAGCTGCAGCTGTACGAATTCACCGTGGAGATATTTCTTTGTATTTCCTACCCACCCCGCTGGTGCCTAGAGGACACAAATGAGCCTATATCTCTCTTCCCGAGCACAAATCAGATGCAATCGTGGACCACGCGGGTCACTCGCTATGGCCCGCACGGCCTAACCGACCTAGCTGCATCTGTTCTCATTCTCTGAGGAGATTTCCCAGATGTCCAGCTACTTAGCCCTGTGGTGCTTACAGTACACAAATGCGCCTTTGTCTCTCTTCCAGCACCACAAAGGCGAACCTGTGGGGGAAAGCGTCGTTCACTCAATAGGCCACGACCGGCATACTAGACGTAACAAGTTGTAGCTGTTCTCATTCTCCCAGGACATATTCCCTGATAGACCGCAACTTACGCGTTGTTGGGAACAGGACATTAATGAGCCTTTATCTCTCTTCCAGCACCACAAAGCAGATCCAATCGAGGACAGCGGAGTTCCTTGGCTATGGCCAGATTGGCCTACTTCAACAACCAGCAGCTGCTCGGATTCACCACGAATACATTCTGTGATGTACAGGTACTTACCCCGGTGGTGCGTACAGACACACATGAGCATTTTCTGTCTTCCACCAGCACAAAGCATGTCTTCTCTAGAACAGCACTGTTCAACCACTGTGGCCTGAAAGATGGCCTGAAGATTCAGCTGTTCTCCTTAGCCGAGGAGATATTTCCTGATGTACCACAACTCACCCCGGTGGTGAGTACAGGTCATAAATGAGCCCTTCTCTATTCCATCATCACAAAGCAGTTCCAATCGAAGACAGCGGAGTTTTCGCGCTTTGGCCCGAAGGCCTACCCAAACAAGCTACAGCTGTTCTCATTCACCGAGGAGATATTCCCTGATATACAGATACTTACCTGCGTTGTTCGTACAGTATATCAATGAGCCTTTATCTCTCTTCCAGCACCATAAAGCAGATCCTATGGAGAATAGCCGAGTTCACTCGCTATGTCCCGACCAGGCTACCTTAACAAGTTGCAGCTGTTCTCATTCACCGTGGAGCTATTTCCTGCTGGTGCCTAGAGGACACAGGTGAACCTTTATCTCTCTTCCAGCAACACTAAGAACATCCTACCTCTGAAAACAGCGGGGGTCACTCGCTAAGACCCGACCTTCGTACATGAACAAGCTGCAGCTGTACTAATTCACCGTGGAGATAATTCCCAGTATTTGCTATTTACCCCGCTGGTGCGAAGAGGACACAAATGAGCCTTTATCTCTCTTCCAGCACCCCAACGCCGATTGAATCTAGGACAGCGGAGTTTATTCCCTATGGCCCCACGATCCTACCCTATCAAGCTGCAGCTGTAATCATTCAGCTCGGAGATATTTCCTGATATACATACAGCTACTTACCTCCATTGTGCGTGTAGCCTTTATTTCTCTTCCAGCACTTTAAAGCAGATCCCTTCGAGAAGAGCGGAGTTCACTCGCAATGTTCCCACCAGGCTACCTTAACAAGCTGCAGCTGTTCTCATTCACCGTGGAGCTATTTCCTGCTATATAATTAGTTACCCCGCTGGTGTGAAGAGGACTCAAAGGAGCCTTTATCTCTCTTCCAGCACCCCTAAGCCGATTAATACTAGGACAGCGGAGTTTATTCGCTATGGCCCCACGAGCTTACCTATCAAGCTGCAGCTGTAATCATTCAGCTCGGAGGTATTTTCTGATATACAGCTACTTACCCGGTGGTGTAGAGAGATTATAAATGAGCCTTGATCACTCTTCCAGCACCACATAGCGATCCAATCGAGGACAGAGGAATTCACTGTCTATGGCCCGCCCGATCAGCCTACTCTAACAAGCTGCAGCTGTTCTCATTCACCGAGGAGATGTTACGTGATGTACAGCTAGTTGCCCCTGTGGTGCATACAGGATGTAAATGAGCCTTTATCTCAATTCCAGCACAACCACGCAGATTCGATCTAGGACAGCGGAGTTTACTCTCTATGGCCGGTCAGGCCTCCAATAACAAGCTGCAGCTGTTCTCATTCACTGAGAAGGTATATAGCTATTCATCTCGGTGGTGCGTAAAATACATAAATTATCCTTTATCGCTCTTCCAGCACACCAATGCAGATCTTGTCAAGGGCAGCGGCGTTTACTCAATATAGCAGATCCTATGGAGGACAGTGGCGTTCACTCGCTATGGCCTGACCGGCCTACAGTACGGAGCAGCAGCTGTTCTCATTCACTCAGGAGATAGTCCCTGATATAGGGCGACGTACCCCGCTGGTGCCTACAGGACACGTGAGCCTTTATCTCTCTTCCAGCAACACAGAGCACATCCTACCTCTGAGAACAGCGGGGGTCACTCGCTAAGTCCCAGCCAGCGTACATGAACAAGCTGCAGCTGTACGAATTCACCGTGGAGATATTTCTTTGTATTTCCTACCCACCCCGCTGGTGCCTAGAGGACACAAATGAGCCTATATCTCTCTTCCCGAGCACAAATCAGATGCAATCGAGGACCACGGGGGTCACTCGCTATGGCCCGCACGGCCTAACCGACCTAGCTGCATCTGTTCTCATTCTCTGAGGAGATTTCCCAGATGTCCAGCTACTTAGCCCTGTGGTGCTTACAGTACACAAATGCGCCTTTATCTCTCTTCCAGCACCACAAAGGCGAACCTGTGGAGGAAAGCGTCGTTCACTCAATAGGCCACGACCGGCATACTAGACCTAACAAGTTGTAGCTGTTCTCATTCTCCCAGGACATATTCCCTGATAGACCGCAACTTACGCGTTGTTGCGAACAGGACATTAATGAGCCTTTATCTCTCTTCCAGCACCACAAAGCAGATCCAATCGAGGACAGCGGAGTTCCTTGGCTATGGCCAGATTGGCCTACTTTAACAAGCAGCAGCTGCTCGGATTCAGGACAGATACATTCTGTGATGTACAGGTACTTACCCCGGTGGTGCGTACAGACACAAATGAGCATTTTCTGTCTTCCACCACCACAAAGCATGTCCTCACTAGAACAGCAGTGTTCAACCGCTGTGGCCTGAAAGATGGCCTGAAGATTCAGCTGTTCTCCTTAGCCGAGGAGATATTTCCTGATGTACCACAACTCACCCCGGTGGTGAGTACAGCTCATAAATGAGCCCTTCTCTATTCCAGCATCACAAAGCAGTTCCAATCGAAGACAGCGGAGTTTTCGCGCTTTGGCCCGAAGGCCTACCCAAACAAGCTACAGCTGTTCTCATTCACCGAGGAGATATTCCCTGATATACAGATACTTTCCTGCGTTGTTCGTACAGTATATCAATGAGCCTTTATCTCTCTTCCAGCACCATAAAGCAGATCCTATGGAGAATAGCCGAGTTCACTCGCTATGTCCCGACCAGGCTACCTTAACAGTTGCAGCTGTTCTCATTCACCGTGGAGCTATTTCCTGCTGGTGCCTAGAGGACACAGGTGAACCTTTATCTCTCTTCCAGCACCCCAACGCCGATTGAATCGAGGACAGCGGAGTTTATTCCCTATGGCCCCACGATCCTACCCTATCAAGCTGCAGCTGTAATCATTCAGCTCGGAGATATTTCCTGATATACAGCTACTTACCTCCATTGTGCGTGTAGCCTTTATTTCTCTTCCAGCACTTTAAAGCAGATCCCTTCGAGAAGAGCGGAGTTTACTCGCAATGTTCCCACCTGGCTACCTTATGTTAAGGTAGAACAGCTGCAGCTGTTCTCATTCACCGTGGAGCTATTTCCTGCTATATAATTAGTTACCACGCTGGTGTGAAGAGGACTCAAAGGAGCCTTTATCTCTCTTCCAGCACCCCTAAGCCGATTAATACTAGGACAGCGGAGTTTATTCGCTATGGCCCCACGAGCTTACCTATCAAGCTGCAGCTGTAATCATTCAGCTCGGAGGTATTTTCTGATATACAGCTACTTACCCGGTGGTGTAGAGAGATTATAAATGAGCCTTGATCACTCTTCCAGCACCACATAGCGAACCAATCGAGGACAGAGGAGTTCACTGTCTATGGCCCGCCCGATCAGCCTACTCTAACAAGCTGCAGCTGTTCTCATTCACCGAGGAGATGTTACGTGATGTACAGCTAGTTGCCCCTGTGGTGCATACAGGATGTAAATGAGCCTTTATCTCAATTCCAGCACCACCACGCAGATTCGATCTAGGACAGCGGAGTTTACTCTCTATGGCCGGTCAGGCCTCCAATAACAAGCTGCAGCTGTTCTCATTCACTGAGAAGGTATATAGCTATTCATCTCGGTGGTGCGTAAAATACATAAATTATCCTTTATCGCTCTTCCAGCACACCAATGCAGATCTTGTCAAGGACAGCGGCGTTTACTCAATATAGCAGATCCTATGGAGGACAGTGGCGTTCACTCGCTATGGCCTGACCGGCCTACAGTACGGAGCAGCAGCTGTTCTCATTCACTCAGGAGATAGTCCCTGATAGGGCGAAGTACCCCGCTGGCGCCTACAGGACACGTGAGCCTTTATCTCTCTTCCAGCAACACAGAACACATCCTACCTCTGAGAACAGCGGGGCTCACTCGCTAAGTCCCAGCCAGCGTACATGAACAAGCTGCAGCTGTACGAATTCACCGTGGAGATATTTCTTTGTATTTCCTACCCACCCCGCTGGTGCCTAGAGGACACAAATGAGCCTATATCTCTCTTCCCGAGCACAAATCAGATGCAATCGAGGACCACGGGGGTCACTCGCTATGGCCCGCACGGCCTAACCGACCTAGCTGCATCTGTTCTCATTCTCTGAGGAGATTTCCCAGATGTCCAGCTACTTAGCCCTGTGGTGCTTACAGTACACAAATGCGCCTTTGTCTCTCTTCCAGCACCAAAAGGCGAACCTGTGGAGGAAAGCGTCGTTCACTCAATAGGCCACGACCGGCATACTAGACGTAACAAGTTGTAGCTGTTCTCATTCTCCCAGGACATATTCCCTGATAGACCGCAACTTACGCGTTGTTGCGAACAGGACATTAATGAGCCTTTATCTCTCTTCCAGCACCACAAAGCAGATCCAATCGAGGACAGCAGAGTTCCTTGGCTATGGCCAACGGCCTACTTTAACAAGCAGCAGCTGCTCGGATTCACGACGGATACATTCTGTGATGTACAGGTACTTACCCCGGTGGTGCGTACAGACACACATGAGCATTTTCTGTCTTCCACCAGCACAAAGCATGTCTTCTCTAGAACAGCACTGTTCAACCACTGTGGCCTGAAAGATGGCCTGAAGATTCAGCTGTTCCCCTTATGCCGAGGAGATATTTCCTGATGTACCACAACTCACCCCGGTGGTGAGTACAGGTCATAAATGAGCCCTTCTCTATTCCATCATCACAAAGCAGTTCCAATCGAAGACAGCGGAGTTTTCGCGCTTTGGCCCGAAGGCCTACCCAAACAAGCTACAGCTGTTCTCATTCACCGAGGAGATATTCCCTGATATACAGATACTTACCTGCGTTGTTCGTACAGTATATCAATGAGCCTTTATCTCTCTTCCAGCACCATAAAGCAGATCCTATGGAGAATAGCCGAGTTCACTCGCTATGTCCCGACCAGGCTACCTTAACAAGTTGCAGCTGTTCTCATTCACCGTGGAGCTATTTCCTGCTGGTGCCTAGAGGACACAGGTGAACCTTTATCTCTCTTCCAGCAACACTAAGAACATCCTACCTCTGAAAACAGCGGGGGTCACTCGCTAAGACCCGACCTTCGTACATGAACAAGCTGCAGCTGTACTAATTCACCGTGGAGATAATTCCCAGTATTTGCTATTTACCCCGCTGGTGCGAAGAGGACACAAATGAGCCTTTATCTCTCTTCCAGCACCCCAACGCCGATTGAATCTAGGACAGCGGAGTTTATTCCCTATGGCCCCACGATCCTACCCTATCAAGCTGCAGCTGTAATCATTCAGCTCGGAGATATTTCCTGATATACATACAGCTACTTACCTCCATTGTGCGTGTAGCCTTTATTTCTCTTCCAGCACTTTAAAGCAGATCCCTTCGAGAAGAGCGGATTTCACTCGCAATGTTCCCACCAGGCTACCTTAACAAGCTGCAGCTGTTCTCATTCACCGTGGAGCTATTTCCTGCTATATAATTAGTTACCCCGCTGGTGTGAAGAGGACTCAAAGGAGCCTTTATCTCTCTTCCAGCACCCCTAAGCCGATTAATACTAGGACAGCGGAGTTTATTCGCTATGGCCCCACGAGCTTACCTATCAAGCTGCAGCTGTAATCATTCAGCTCGGAGGTATTTTCTGATATACAGCTACTTACCCGGTGGTGTAGAGAGATTATAAATGAGCCTTGATCACTCTTCCAGCACCACATAGCGATCCAATCGAGGACAGAGGATTCACTGTCTATGGCCCGCCCGATCAGCCTACTCTAACAAGCTGCAGCTGTTCTCATTCACCGAGGAGATGTTACGTGATGTACAGCTAGTTGCCCCTGTGGTGCATACAGGATGTAAATGAGCCTTTATCTCAATTCCAGCACCACCACGCAGATTCGATCTAGGACAGCGGAGTTTACTCTCTATGGCCGGTCAGGCCTCCAATAACAAGCTGCAGCTGTTCTCATTCACTGAGAAGGTATATAGCTATTCATCTCGGTGGTGCGTAAAATACATAAATTATCCTTTATCGCTCTTCCAGCACACCAATGCAGATCTTGTCAAGGGCAGCGGCGTTTACTCAATATAGCAGATCCTATGGAGGACAGTGGCGTTCACTCGCTATGGCCTGACCGGCCTACAGTACGGAGCAGCAGCTGTTCTCATTCACTCAGGAGATAGTCCCTGATATAGGGCGACGTACCCCGCTGGTGCCTACAGGACACGTGAGCCTTTATCTCTCTTCCAGCAACACAGAGCACATCCTACCTCTGAGAACAGCGGGGTTCACTCGCTAAGTCCCAGCCAGCGTACATGAACAAGCTGCAGCTGTACGAATTCACCGTGGAGATATTTCTTTGTATTTCCTACCCACCCCGCTGGTGCCTAGAGGACACAAATGAGCCTATATCTCTCTTCCCGAGCACAAATCAGATGCAATCGAGGACCACGGGGGTCACTCGCTATGGCCCGCACGGCCTAACCGACCTAGCTGCATCTGTTCTCATTCTCTGAGGAGATTTCCCAGATGTCCAGCTACTTAGCCCTGTGGTGCTTACAGTACACAAATGCGCCTTTATCTCTCTTCCAGCACCACAAAGGCGAACCTGTGGAGGAAAGCGTCGTTCACTCAATAGGCCACGACCGGCATACTAGACCTAACAAGTTGTAGCTGTTCTCATTCTCCCAGGACATATTCCCTGATAGACCGCAACTTACACGTTGTTGCGAACAGGACATTAATGAGCCTTTATCTCTCTTCCAGCACCACAAAGCAGATCCAATCGAGGACAGCGGAGTTCCTTGGCTATGGCCAGATTGGCCTACTTTAACAAGCAGCAGCTGCTCGGATTCAGCCGACAGATACATTCTGTGATGTACAGGTACTTACCCCGGTGGTGCGTACAGACACAAATGAGCATTTTCTGTCTTCCACCACCACAAAGCATGTCCTCACTAGAACAGCAGTGTTCAACCGCTGTGGCCTGAAAGATGGCCTGAAGATTCAGCTGTTCTCCTTAGCCGAGGAGATATTTCCTGATGTACCACAACTCACCCCGGTGGTGAGTACAGCTCATAAATGAGCCCTTCTCTATTCCAGCATCACAAAGCAGTTCCAATCGAAGACAGCGGAGTTTTCGCGCTTTGGCCCGAAGGCCTACCCAAACAAGCTACAGCTGTTCTCATTCACCGAGGAGATATTCCCTGATATACAGATACTTTCCTGCGTTGTTCGTACAGTATATCAATGAGCCTTTATCTCTCTTCCAGCACCATAAAGCAGATCCTATGGAGAATAGCCGAGTTCACTCGCTATGTCCCGACCAGGCTACCTTAACAGTTGCAGCTGTTCTCATTCACCGTGGAGCTATTTCCTGCTGGTGCCTAGAGGACACAGGTGAACCTTTATCTCTCTTCCAGCACCCCAACGCCGATTGAATCGAGGACAGCGGAGTTTATTCCCTATGGCCCCACGATCCTACCCTATCAAGCTGCAGCTGTAATCATTCAGCTCGGAGATATTTCCTGATATACAGCTACTTACCTCCATTGTGCGTGTAGCCTTTATTTCTCTTCCAGCACTTTAAAGCAGATCCCTTCGAGAAGAGCGGAGTTCACTCGCAATGTTCCCACCAGGCTACCTTATGTTAAGGTAGAACAGCTGCAGCTGTTCTCATTCACCGTGGAGCTATTTCCTGCTATATAATTAGTTACCACGCTGGTGTGAAGAGGACTCAAAGGAGCCTTTATCTCTCTTCCAGCACCCCTAAGCCGATTAATACTAGGACAGCGGAGTTTATTCGCTATGGCCCCACGAGCTTACCTATCAAGCTGCAGCTGTAATCATTCAGCTCGGAGGTATTTTCTGATATACAGCTACTTACCCGGTGGTGTAGAGAGATTATAAATGAGCCTTGATCACTCTTCCAGCACCACATAGCGAACCAATCGAGGACAGAGGAGTTCACTGTCTATGGCCCGCCCGATCAGCCTACTCTAACAAGCTGCAGCTGTTCTCATTCACCGAGGAGATGTTACGTGATGTACAGCTAGTTGCCCCTGTGGTGCATACAGGATGTAAATGAGCCTTTATCTCAATTCCAGCACCACCACGCAGATTCGATCTAGGACAGCGGAGTTTACTCTCTATGGCCGGTCAGGCCTCCAATAACAAGCTGCAGCTGTTCTCATTCACTGAGAAGGTATATAGCTATTCATCTCGGTGGTGCGTAAAATACATAAATTATCCTTTATCGCTCTTCCAGCAACCAATGCAGATCTTGTCAAGGACAGCGGCGTTTACTCAATATAGCAGATCCTATGGAGGACAGTGGCGTTCACTCGCTATGGCCTGACCGGCCTACAGTACGGAGCAGCAGCTGTTCTCATTCACTCAGGAGATAGTCCCTGATAGGGGGCGAAGTACCCCGCTGGCGCCTACAGGACACGTGAGCCTTTATCTCTCTTCCAGCAACACAGAACACATCCTACCTCTGAGAACAGCGGGGCTCACTCGCTAAGTCCCAGCCAGCGTACATGAACAAGCTGCAGCTGTACGAATTCACCGTGGAGATATTTCTTTGTATTTCCTACCCACCCCGCTGGTGCCTAGAGGACACAAATGAGCCTATATCTCTCTTCCCGAGCACAAATCAGATGCAATCGAGGACCACGGGGGTTCACTCGCTATGGCCCGCACGGCCTAACCGACCTAGCTGCATCTGTTCTCATTCTCTGAGGAGATTTCCCAGATGTCCAGCTACTTAGCCCTGTGGTGCTTACAGTACACAAATGCGCCTTTGTCTCTCTTCCAGCACCAAAAAGGCGAACCTGGGGTGGAAAGCGTCGTTCACTCAATAGGCCACGACCGGCATACTAGACGTAACAAGTTGTAGCTGTTCTCATTCTCCCAGGACATATTCCCTGATAGACCGCAACTTACGCGTTGTTGCGAACAGGACATTAATGAGCCTTTATCTCTCTTCCAGCACCACAAAGCAGATCCAATCGAGGACAGCAGAGTTCCTTGGCTATGGCCAGAACGGCCTACTTTAACAAGCAGCAGCTGCTCGGATTCACGACGGATACATTCTGTGATGTACAGGTACTTACCCCGGTGGTGCGTACAGACACACATGAGCATTTTCTGTCTTCCACCAGCACAAAGCATGTCTTCTCTAGAACAGCACTGTTCAACCACTGTGGCCTGAAAGATGGCCTGAAGATTCAGCTGTTCCCCTTATGCGAGGAGATATTTCCTGATGTACCACAACTCACCCCGGTGGTGAGTACAGGTCATAAATGAGCCCTTCTCTATTCCATCATCACAAAGCAGTTCCAATCGAAGACAGCGGAGTTTTCGCGCTTTGGCCCGAAGGCCTACCCAAACAAGCTACAGCTGTTCTCATTCACCGAGGAGATATTCCCTGATATACAGATACTTACCTGCGTTGTTCGTACAGTATATCAATGAGCCTTTATCTCTCTTCCAGCACCATAAAGCAGATCCTATGGAGAATAGCCGAGTTCACTCGCTATGTCCCGACCAGGCTACCTTAACAAGTTGCAGCTGTTCTCATTCACCGTGGAGCTATTTCCTGCTGGTGCCTAGAGGGACCTTTATCTCTCTTCCAGCAACACTAAGAACATCCTACCTCTGAAAACACCGGGGGTCACTCGCTACGACCCGACCTTCGTACATGAACAAGCTGCAGCTGTACTAATTCACCGTGGAGATAATTC
>NW_025960382.1:0-59388 GCF_023159225.1 Perognathus longimembris pacificus
GAGAAGGTATATAGCTATTCATCTCGGTGGTGCGTAAAATACATAAATTATCCTTTATCGCTCTTCCAGCACACCAATGCAGATCTTGTCAAGGGCAGCGGCGTTTACTCAATATAGCAGATCCTATGGAGGACAGTGGCGTTCACTCGCTATGGCCTGACCGGCCTACAGTACGGAGCAGCAGCTGTTCTCATTCACTCAGGAGATAGTCCCTGATATAGGGCGACGTACCCCGCTGGTGCCTACAGGACACGTGAGCCTTTATCTCTCTTCCAGCAACACAGAGCACATCCTACCTCTGAGAACAGCGGGGGTCACTCGCTAAGTCCCAGCCAGCGTACATGAACAAGCTGCAGCTGTACGAATTCACCGTGGAGATATTTCTTTGTATTTCCTACCCACCCCGCTGGTGCCTAGAGGGACACAAATGAGCCTATATCTCTCTTCCCGAGCACAAATCAGATGCAATCGAGGACCACGGGGGTCACTCGCTATGGCCCGCACGGCCTAACCGACCTAGCTGCATCTGTTCTCATTCTCTGAGGAGATTTCCCAGATGTCCAGCTACTTAGCCCTGTGGTGCTTACAGTACACAAATGCGCCTTTATCTCTCTTCCAGCACCACAAAGGCGAACCTGTGGAGGAAAGCGTCGTTCACTCAATAGGCCACGACCGGCATACTAGACCTAACAAGTTGTAGCTGTTCTCATTCTCCCAGGACATATTCCCTGATAGACCGCAACTTACACGTTGTTGCGAACAGGACATTAATGAGCCTTTATCTCTCTTCCAGCACCACAAAGCAGATCCAATCGAGGACAGCGGAGTTCCTTGGCTATGGCCAGAATTGGCCTACTTTAACAAGCAGCAGCTGCTCGGATTCACGACGGATACATTCTGTGATGTACAGGTACTTACCCCGGTGGTGCGTACAGACACAAATGAGCATTTTCTGTCTTCCACCACCACAAAGCATGTCCTCACTAGAACAGCAGTGTTCAACCGCTGTGGCCTGAAAGATGGCCTGAAGATTCAGCTGTTCTCCTTAGCCGAGGAGATATTTCCTGATGTACCACAACTCACCCCGGTGGTGAGTACAGCTCATAAATGAGCCCTTCTCTATTCCAGCATCACAAAGCAGTTCCAATCGAAGACAGCGGAGTTTTCGCGCTTTGGCCCGAAGGCCTACCCAAACAAGCTACAGCTGTTCTCATTCACCGAGGAGATATTCCCTGATATACAGATACTTACCTGCGTTGTTCGTACAGTATATCAATGAGCCTTTATCTCTCTTCCAGCACCATAAAGCAGATCCTATGGAGAATAGCCGAGTTCACTCGCTATGTCCCGACCAGGCTACCTTAACAGTTGCAGCTGTTCTCATTCACCGTGGAGCTATTTCCTGCTGGTGCCTAGAGGACACAGGTGAACCTTTATCTCTCTTCCAGCACCCCAACGCCGATTGAATCGAGGACAGCGGAGTTTATTCCCTATGGCCCCACGATCCTACCCTATCAAGCTGCAGCTGTAATCATTCAGCTCGGAGATATTTCCTGATATACAGCTACTTACCTCCATTGTGCGTGTAGCCTTTATTTCTCTTCCAGCACTTTAAAGCAGATCCCTTCGAGAAGAGCGGAGTTCACTCGCAATGTTCCCACCAGGCTACCTTATGTTAAGGTAGAACAGCTGCAGCTGTTCTCATTCACCGTGGAGCTATTTCCTGCTATATAATTAGTTACCACGCTGGTGTGAAGAGGACTCAAAGGAGCCTTTATCTCTCCTCCAGCACCCCTAAGCCGATTAATACTAGGACAGCGGAGTTTATTCGCTATGGCCCCACGAGCTTACCTATCAAGCTGCAGCTGTAATCATTCAGCTCGGAGGTATTTTCTGATATACAGCTACTTACCCGGTGGTGTAGAGAGATTATAAATGAGCCTTGATCACTCTTCCAGCACCACATAGCGAACCAATCGAGGACAGAGGAGTTCACTGTCTATGGCCCGCCCCGATCAGCCTACTCTAACAAGCTGCAGCTGTTCTCATTCACCGAGGAGATGTTACGTGATGTACAGCTAGTTGCCCCTGTGGTGCATACAGGATGTAAATGAGCCTTTATCTCAATTCCAGCACCACCACGCAGATTCGATATAGGACAGCGGAGTTTACTCTCTATGGCCGGTCAGGCCTCCAATAACAAGCTGCAGCTGTTCTCATTCACTGAGAAGGTATATAGCTATTCATCTCGGTGGTGCGTAAAATACATAAATTATCCTTTATCGCTATTCCAGCACACCAATGCAGATCTTGTCAAGGACAGCGGCGTTTACTCAATATAGCAGATCCTATGGAGGACAGTGGCGTTCACTCGCTATGGCCTGACCGGCCTACAGTACGGAGCAGCAGCTGTTCTCATTCACTCAGGAGATAGTCCCCTGATAGGGGGCGAAGTACCCCGCTGGCGCCTACAGGACACGTGAGCCTTTATCTCTCTTCCAGCAACACAGAACACATCCTACCTCTGAGAACAGCGGGCTCACTCGCTAAGTCCCCAGCCAGCGTACATGAACAAGCTGCAGCTGTACGAATTCACCGTGGAGATATTTCTTTGTATTTCCTACCCACCCCGCTGGTGCCTAGAGGACACAAATGAGCCTATATCTCTCTTCCCGAGCACAAATCAGATGCAATCGAGGACCACGGGGTTCACTCGCTATGGCCCGCACGGCCCTAACCGACCTAGCTGCATCTGTTCTCATTCTCTGAGGAGATTTCCCAGATGTCCAGCTACTTAGCCCTGTGGTGCTTACAGTACACAAATGCGCCTTTGTCTCTCTTCCAGCACCAAAAAGGCGAACCTGGGGTGGAAAGCGTCGTTCACTCAATAGGCCACGACCGGCATACTAGACGTAACAAGTTGTAGCTGTTTCTCATTCTCCCAGGACATATTCCCTGATAGACCGCAACTTACGCGTTGTTGCGAACAGGACATTAATGAGCCTTTATCTCTCTTCCAGCACCACAAAGCAGATCCAATCGAGGACAGCAGAGTTCCTTGGCTATGGCCAGAACGGCCTACTTTAACAAGCAGCAGCTGCTCGGATTCACGACGGATACATTCTGTGATGTACAGGTACTTACCCCGGTGGTGCGTACAGACACACATGAGCATTTTCTGTCTTCCACCAGCACAAAGCATGTCTTCTCTAGAACAGCACTGTTCAACCACTGTGGCCTGAAAGATGGCCTGAAGATTCAGCTGTTCCCCTTATGCGAGGAGATATTTCCTGATGTACCACAACTCACCCGGTGGTGAGTACAGGTCATAAATGAGCCCTTCTCTATTCCATCATCACAAAGCAGTTCCAATCGAAGACAGCGGAGTTTTCGCGCTTTGGCCCGAAGGCCTACCCAAACAAGCTACAGCTGTTCTCATTCACCGAGGAGATATTCCCTGATATACAGATACTTACCTGCGTTGTTCGTACAGTATATCAATGAGCCTTTATCTCTCTTCCAGCACCATAAAGCAGATCCTATGGAGAATAGCCGAGTTCACTCGCTATGTCCCGACCAGGCTACCTTAACAAGTTGCAGCTGTTCTCATTCACCGTGGAGCTATTTCCTGCTGGTGCCTAGAGGACACAGGTGAACCTTTATCTCTCTTCCAGCAACACTAAGAACATCCTACCTCTGAAAACAGCGGGGGTCACTCGCTAAGACCCGACCTTCGTACATGAACAAGCTGCAGCTGTACTAATTCACCGTGGAGATAATTCCCAGTATTTGCTATTTACCCCGCTGGTGCGAAGAGGACACAAATGAGCCTTTATCTCTCTTCCAGCACCCCAACGCCGATTGAATCTAGGACAGCGGAGTTTATTCCCTATGGCCCCACGATCCTACCCTATCAAGCTGCAGCTGTAATCATTCAGCTCGGAGATATTTCCTGATATACATACAGCTACTTACCTCCATTGTGCGTGTAGCCTTTATTTCTCTTCCAGCACTTTAAAGCAGATCCCTTCGAGAAGAGCGGATTTCACTCGCAATGTTCCCACCAGGCTACCTTAACAAGCTGCAGCTGTTCTCATTCACCGTGGAGCTATTTCCTGCTATATAATTAGTTACCCCGCTGGTGTGAAGAGGACTCAAAGGAGCCTTTATCTCTCTTCCAGCACCCCTAAGCCGATTAATACTAGGACAGCGGAGTTTATTCGCTATGGCCCCACGAGCTTACCTATCAAGCTGCAGCTGTAATCATTCAGCTCGGAGGTATTTTCTGATATACAGCTACTTACCCGGTGGTGTAGAGAGATTATAAATGAGCCTTGATCACTCTTCCAGCACCACATAGCGACCAATCGAGGACAGAGGAGTTCACTGTCTATGGCCCGCCCGATCAGCCTACTCTAACAAGCTGCAGCTGTTCTCATTCACCGAGGAGATGTTACGTGATGTACAGCTAGTTGCCCCTGTGGTGCATACAGGATGTAAATGAGCCTTTATCTCAATTCCAGCACCACCACGCAGATTCGATATAGGACAGCGGAGTTTACTCTCTATGGCCGGTCAGGCCTCCAATAACAAGCTGCAGCTGTTCTCATTCACTGAGAAGGTATATAGCTATTCATCTCGGTGGTGCGTAAAATACATAAATTATCCTTTATCGCTCTTCCAGCACACCAATGCAGATCTTGTCAAGGGCAGCGGCGTTTACTCAATATAGCAGATCCTATGGAGGACAGTGGCGTTCACTCGCTATGGCCTGACCGGCCTACAGTACGGAGCAGCAGCTGTTCTCATTCACTCAGGAGATAGTCCCTGATATAGGGCGACGTACCCCGCTGGTGCCTACAGGACACGTGAGCGTTTATCTCTCTTCCAGCAACACAGAGCACATCCTACCTCTGAGAACAGCGGGGGTCACTCGCTAAGTCCCAGCCAGCGTACGTGAACAAGCTGCAGCTGTACGAATTCACCGTGGAGATATTTCTTTGTATTTCCTACCCACCCCGCTGGTGCCTAGAGGACACAAATGAGCCTATATCTCTCTTCCCGAGCACAAATCAGATGCAATCGAGGACCACGGGGGTCACTCGCTATGGCCCGCACGGCCTAACCGACCTAGCTGCATCTGTTCTCATTCTCTGAGGAGATTTCCCAGATGTCCAGCTACTTAGCCCTGTGGTGCTTACAGTACACAAATGCGCCTTTGTCTCTCTTCCAGCACCAAAAAGGCGAACCTGGGGTGGAAAGCGTCGTTCACTCAATAGGCCACGACCGGCATACTAGACGTAACAAGTTGTAGCTGTTCTCATTCTCCAGGACATATTCCCTGATAGACCGCAACTTACGCGTTGTTGCGAACAGGACATTAATGAGCCTTTATCTCTCTTCCAGCACCACAAAGCAGATCCAATCGAGGACAGCAGAGTTCCTTGGCTATGGCCAGAACGGCCTACTTTAACAAGCAGCAGCTGCTCGGATTCACGACGGATACATTCTGTGATGTACAGGTACTCACCCCGGTGGTGCGTACAGACACACATGAGCATTTTCTGTCTTCCACCAGCACAAAGCATGTCTTCTCTAGAACAGCACTGTTCAACCACTGTGGCCTGAAAGATGGCCTGAAGATTCAGCTGTTCCCCTTATGCGAGGAGATATTTCCTGATGTACCACAACTCACCCCGGTGGTGAGTACAGGTCATAAATGAGCCCTTCTCTATTCCATCATCACAAAGCAGTTCCAATCGAAGACAGCGGAGTTTTCGCGCTTTGGCCCGAAGCCTACCCAAACAAGCTACAGCTGTTCTCATTCACCGAGGAGATATTCCCTGATATACAGATACTTACCTGCGTTGTTCGTACAGTATATCAATGAGCCTTTATCTCTCTTCCAGCACCATAAAGCAGATCCTATGGAGAATAGCCGAGTTCACTCGCTATGTCCCGACCAGGCTACCTTAACAAGTTGCAGCTGTTCTCATTCACCGTGGAGCTATTTCCTGCTGGTGCCTAGAGGACACAGGTGAACCTTTATCTCTCTTCCAGCAACACTAAGAACATCCTACCTCTGAAAACAGCGGGGGTCACTCGCTAAGACCCGACCTTCGTACATGAACAAGCTGCAGCTGTACTAATTCACCGTGGAGATAATTCCCAGTATTTGCTATTTACCCCGCTGGTGCGAAGAGGACACAAATGAGCCTTTATCTCTCTTCCAGCACCCCAACGCCGATTGAATCTAGGACAGCGGAGTTTATTCCCTATGGCCCCACGATCCTACCCTATCAAGCTGCAGCTGTAATCATTCAGCTCGGAGATATTTCCTGATATACATACAGCTACTTACCTCCATTGTGCGTGTAGCCTTTATTTCTCTTCCAGCACTTTAAAGCAGATCCCTTCGAGAATAGCGGATTTCACTCGCAATGTTCCCACCAGGCTACCTTAACAAGCTGCAGCTGTTCTCATTCACCGTGGAGCTATTTCCTGCTATATAATTAGTTACCCCGCTGGTGTGAAGAGGACTCAAAGGAGCCTTTATCTCTCTTCCAGCACCCCTAAGCCGATTAATACTAGGACAGCGGAGTTTATTCGCTATGGCCCCACGAGCTTACCTATCAAGCTGCAGCTGTAATCATTCAGCTCGGAGGTATTTTCTGATATACAGCTACTTACCCGGTGGTGTAGAGAGATTATAAATGAGCCTTGATCACTCTTCCAGCACCACATAGCGATCCAATCGAGGACAGAGGAGTTCACTGTCTATGGCCCGCCCGATCAGCCTACTCTAACAAGCTGCAGCTGTTCTCATTCACCGAGGAGATGTTACGTGATGTACAGCTAGTTGCCCCTGTGGTGCATACAGGATGTAAATGAGCCTTTATCTCAATTCCAGCACCACCACGCAGATTCGATCTAGGACAGCGGAGTTTACTCTCTATGGCCGGTCAGGCCTCCAATAACAAGCTGCAGCTGTTCTCATTTACTGAGAAGGTATATAGCTATTCATCTCGGTGGTGCGTAAAATACATAAATTATCCTTTATCGCTCTTCCAGCACACCAATGCAGATCTTGTCAAGGGCAGCGGCGTTTACTCAATATAGCAGATCCTAAGGGGGACAGTGGCGTTCACTCGCTATGGCCTGACCGGCCTACAGTACGGAGCAGCAGCTGTTCTCATTCACTCAGGAGATAGTCCCTGATATAGGGCGACGTACCCCGCTGGTGCCTACAGGACACGTGAGCGTTTATCCCTCTTCCAGCAACACAGAACACATCCTACCTCTGAGAACAGCGGGGCTCACTCGCTAAGTCCCAGCCAGCGTACGTGAACAAGCTGCAGCTGTACGAATTCACCGTGGAGATATTTCTTTGTATTTCCTACCCACCCCGCTGGTGCCTAGAGGACACAAATGAGCCTATATCTCTCTTCCCGAGCACAAATCAGATGCAATCGAGGACCACGGGGGTCACTCGCTATGGCCCGCACGGTCTAACCGACCTAGCTGCATCTGTTCTCATTCTCTGAGGAGATTTCCCAGATGTCCAGCTACTTAGCCCTGTGGTGCTTACAGTACACAAATGCGCCTTTATCTCTCTTCCAGCACCACAAAGGCGAACCTGTGGAGGAAAGCGTCGTTCACTCAATAGGCCACGACCGGCATACTAGACGTAACAAGTTGTAGCTGTTCTCATTCTCCCAGGACATATTCCCTGATAGACCGCAACTTGCACGTTGTTGCGAACAGGACATTAATGAACCTTTATCTCTCTTCCAGCACCACAAAGCAGATCCAATCGAGGACAGCGGAGTTCCTTGGGCTATGGCCAGAACGGCCTACTTTAACAAGCAGCAGCCGCTCGGATTCACGGCGGATACATTCTGTGATGTACAGGTACTTACCCCGGTGGTGCGTACAGACACAAATGAGCATTTTCTGTCTTCCACCACCACAAAGCATGTCCTCACTAGAACAGCAGTGTTCAACCGCTGTGGCCTGAAAGATGGCCTGAAGATTCAGCTGTTCTCCTTAGCCGAGGAGATATTTCCTGATGTACCAAAACTCACCGCGGTGGTGAGTACAGCTCATAAATGAGCCCTTCTCTATTCCAGCATCACAAAGCAGTTCCAATCGAAGACAGCGGAGTTTTCGCGCTTTGGCCCGAAGGCCTACCCAAACTAGCTACAGCTGTTCTCATTCACCGAGGAGATATTCCCTGATATACAGATACTTACCTGCGTTGTTCGTACAGTATATCAATGAGCCTTTATCTCTCTTCCAGCACCATAAAGCAGATCCTATGGAGAATAGCCGAGTTCACTCGCTATGTCCCGACCAGGCTACCTTAACAGTTGCAGCTGTTCTCATTCACCGTGGAGCTATTTCCTGCTGGTGCCTAGAGGACACAGGTGAACCTTTATCTCTCTTCCAGCACCCCAACGCCGATTGAATCTAGGACAGCGGAGTTTATTCCCTATGGCCCACGATCCTACCCTATCAAGCTGCAGCTGTAATCATTCAGCTCGGAGATATTTCCTGATATACAGCTACTTACCTCCATTGTGCGTGTAGCCTTTATTTCTCTTCCAGCACTTTAAAGCAGATCCCTTCGAGAAGAGCGGAGTTCACTCGCAATGTTCCCACCAGGCTACCTTATGTTAAGGTAGAACAGCTGCAGCTGTTCTCATTCACCGTGGAGCTATTTCCTACTATATAATTAGTTACCACGCTGGTGTGAAGAGGACTCAAAGGAGCCTTTATCTCTCTTCCAGCACCCCTAAGCCGATTAATACTAGGACAGCGGAGTTTATTCGCTATGGCCCCACGAGCTTACCTATCAAGCTGCAGCTGTAATCGTTCAGCTCGGAGGTATTTTCTGATATACAGCTACTTACCCGGTGGTGTAGAGAGATTATAAATGAGCCTTGATCACTCTTCCAGCACCACATAGCGAACCAATCGAGGACAGAGGAGTTCACTGTCTATGGCCCGCCCGATCAGCCTACTCTAACAAGCTGCAGCTGTTCTCATTCACCGAGGAGATGTTACGAGATGTACAGCTAGTTGCCCCTGTGGTGCATACAGGATGTAAATGAGCCTTTATCTCAATTCCAGCACCACCACGCAGATTCGATCTAGGACAGCGGAGTTTACTCTCTATGGCCGGTCAGGCCTCCAATAACAAGCTGCAGCTGTTCTCATTCACTGAGAAGGTATATAGCTATTCATCTCGGTGGTGCGTAAAATACATAAATTATCCTTTATCGCTCTTCCAGCAAACCAATGCAGATCTTGTCAAGGACAGCGGCGTTTACTCAATATAGCAGATCCTATGGAGGACAGTGGCGTTCACTCGCTATGGCCTGACCGGCCTACAGTACGGAGCAGCAGCTGTTCTCATTCACTCAGGAGATAGTCCCTGATAGGGGGCGAAGTACCCCGCTGGCGCCTACAGGACACGTGAGCCTTTATCTCTCTTCCAGCAACACAGAACACATCCTACCTCTGAGAACAGCGGGGCTCACTCGCTAAGTCCCAGCCAGCGTACATGAACAAGCTGCACCTGTACGAATTCACCGTGGAGATATTTCTTTGTATTTCCTACCCACCCCGCTGGTGCCTAGAGGACACAAATGAGCCTATATCTCTCTTCCCGAGCACAAATCAGATGCAATCGAGGACCACGGGGTTCACTCGCTATGGCCCGCACGGCCTAACCGACCTAGCTGCATCTGTTCTCATTCTCTGAGGAGATTTCCCAGATGTCCAGCTACTTAGCCCTGTGGTGCTTACAGTACACAAATGCGCCTTTGTCTCTCTTCCAGCACCACAAAGGCGAACCTGTGGTGGAAAGCGTCGTTCACTCAATAGGCCACGACCGGCATACTAGACGTAACAAGTTGTAGCTGTTCTCATTCTCCCAGGACATATTCCCTGATAGACCGCAACTTACGCGTTGTTGCGAACAGGACATTAATGAGCCTTTATCTCTCTTCCAGCACCACAAAGCAGATCCAATCGAGGACAGCAGAGTTCCTTGGCTATGGCCAGAACGGCCTACTTTAACAAGCAGCAGCTGCTCGGATTCACGACGGATACATTCTGTGATGAACAGGTACTTACCCCGGTGGTGCGTACAGACACACATGAGCATTTTCTGTCTTCCACCAGCACAAAGCATGTCTTCTCTAGAACAGCACTGTTCAACCACTGTGGCCTGAAAGATGGCCTGAAGATTCAGCTGTTCTCCTTAGCCGAGGAGATATTTCCTGATGTACCACAACTCACCCCGGTGGTGAGTACAGCTCATAAATGAGCCCTTCTCTATTCCAGCATCACAAAGCAGTTCCAATCGAAGACAGCGGAGTTTTCGCGCTTTGGCCCGAAGGCCTACCCAAACAAGCTACAGCTGTTCTCATTCACCGAGGAGATATTCCCTGATATACAGATACTTACCTGCGTTGTTCGTACAGTATATCAATGAGCCTTTATCTCTCTTCCAGCACCATAAAGCAGATCCTATGGAGAATAGCCGAGTTCACTCGCTATGTCCCGACCAGGCTACCTTAACAAGTTGCAGCTGTTCTCATTCACCGTGGAGCTATTTCCTGCTGGTGCCTAGAGGACCTTTATCTCTCTTCCAGCAACACTAAGAACATCCTACCTCTGAAACACCGGGGGTCACTCGCTACGACCCGACCTTCGTACATGAACAAGCTGCAGCTGTACTAATTCACCGTGGAGATAATTCCTAGTATTTGCTATTTACCCCGCTGGTGCGAAGAGGACACAAATGAGCCTTTATCTCTCTTCCAGCACCCCAACGCCGATTGAATCTAGGACAGCGGAGTTTATTCCCTATAGCCCCACGATCCTACCCTATCAAGCTGCAGCTGTAATCATTCAGCTCGGAGATATTTCCTGATATACAGCTACTTACCTCCATTGTGCGTGTAGCCTTTATTTCTCTTCCAGCACTTTAAAGCAGATCCCTTCGAGAAGAGCGGATTTCACTCGCAATGTTCCCACCAGGCTACCTTAACAAGCTGCAGCTGTTCTCATTCACCATGGAGCTATTTCCTGCTATATAATTAGTTACCACGCTGGTGTGAAGAGGACTCAAAGGAGCCTTTATCTCTCTTCCAGCACCCCTAAGCCGATTAATACTAGGACAGCGGAGTTTATTCGCTATGGCCCCACGAGCTTACCTATCAAGCTGCAGCTGTAATCGTTCAGCTCGGAGGTATTTTCTGATATACAGCTACTTACCCGGTGGTGTAGAGAGATTATAAATGAGCCTTGATCACTCTTCCAGCACCACATAGCGAACCAATCGAGGACAGAGGAGTTCACTGTCTATGGCCCGCCCGATCAGCCTACTCTAACAAGCTGCAGCTGTTCTCATTCACCGAGGAGATGTTACGTGATGTACAGCTAGTTGCCCCTGTGGTGCATACAGGATGTAAATGAGCCTTTATCTCAATTCCAGCACCACCACGCAGATTCGATCTAGGACAGCGGAGTTTACTCTCTATGGCCGGTCAGGCCTCCAATAACAAGCTGCAGCTGTTCTCATTCACTGAGAAGGTATATAGCTATTCATCTCGGTGGTGCGTAAAATACATAAATTATCTTTTATCGCTCTTCCAGCACACCAATGCAGATCTTGTCAAGGGCAGCGGCGTTTACTCAATATAGCAGATCCTATGGAGGACAGTGGCGTTCACTCGCTATGGCCTGACCGGCCTACAGTACGGAGCAGCAGCTGTTCTCATTCACTCAGGAGATAGTCCCTGATATAGGGCGACGTACCCCGCTGGTGCCTACAGGACACGTGAGCGTTTATCTCTCTTCCAGCAACACAGAGCACATCCTACCTCTGAGAACAGCGGGGGTCACTCGCTAAGTCCCAGCCAGCGTACGTGAACAAGCTGCAGCTGTACGAATTCACCGTGGAGATATTTCTTTGTATTTCCTACCCACCCCGCTGGTGCCTAGAGGACACAAATGAGCCTATATCTCTCTTCCCGAGCACAAATCAGATGCAATCGAGGACCACGGGGGTCACTCGCTATGGCCCGCACGGCCTAACCGACCTAGCTGCATCTGTTCTCATTCTCTGAGGAGATTTCCCAGATGTCCAGCTACTTAGCCCTGTGGTGCTTACAGTACACAATGCGCCTTTATCTCTCTTCCAGCACCACAAAGCAGATCCAATCGAGGACAGCGGAGTTCCTTGGCTATGGCCAGATTGGCCTACTTTAACAAGCAGCAGCTGCTCGGATTCACGACGGATACATTCTGTGATGTACAGGTACTTACCCGGTGGTGCGTACAGACACACATGAGCATTTCTGTCTTCCACCAGCACAAAGCATGTCTTCTCTAGAACAGCACTGTTCAACCACTGTGGCCTGAAAGATGGCCTGAAGATTCAGCTGTTCCCCTTATGCGAGGAGATATTTCCTGATGTACCACAACTCACCCCGGTGGTGAGTACAGGTCATAAATGAGCCCTTCTCTATTCCATCATCACAAAGCAGTTCCAATCGAAGACAGCGGAGTTTTCGCGCTTTGGCCCGAAGGCCTACCCAAACAAGCTACAGCTGTTCTCATTCACCGAGGAGATATTCCCTGATATACAGATACTTACCTGCGTTGTTCGTACAGTATATCAATGAGCCTTTATCTCTCTTCCAGCACCATAAAGCAGATCCTATGGAGAATAGCCGAGTTCACTCGCTATGTCCCGACCAGGCTACCTTAACAAGTTGCAGCTGTTCTCATTCACCGTGGAGCTATTTCCTGCTGGTGCCTAGAGGACACAGGTGAACCTTTATCTCTCTTCCAGCAACACTAAGAACATCCTACCTCTGAAAACAGCGGGGGTCACTCGCTAAGACCCGACCTTCGTACATGAACAAGCTGCAGCTGTACTAATTCACCGTGGAGATAATTCCCAGTATTTGCTATTTACCCCGCTGGTGCGAAGAGGACACAAATGAGCCTTTATCTCTCTTCCAGCACCCCAACGCCGATTGAATCTAGGACAGCGGAGTTTATTCCCTATGGCCCCACGATCCTACCCTATCAAGCTGCAGCTGTAATCATTCAGCTCGGAGATATTTCCTGATATACATACAGCTACTTACCTCCATTGTGCGTGTAGCCTTTATTTCTCTTCCAGCACTTTAAAGCAGATCCCTTCGAGAATAGCGGATTTCACTCGCAATGTTCCCACCAGGCTACCTTAACAAGCTGCAGCTGTTCTCATTCACCGTGGAGCTATTTCCTGCTATATAATTAGTTACCCCGCTGGTGTGAAGAGGACTCAAAGGAGCCTTTATCTCTCTTCCAGCACCCCTAAGCCGATTAATACTAGGACAGCGGAGTTTATTCGCTATGGCCCCACGAGCTTACCTATCAAGCTGCAGCTGTAATCATTCAGCTCGGAGGTATTTTCTGATATACAGCTACTTACCCGGTGGTGTAGAGAGATTATAAATGAGCCTTGATCACTCTTCCAGCACCACATAGCGATCCAATCGAGGGACAGAGGAGTTCACTGTCTATGGCCCGCCCGATCAGCCTACTCTAACAAGCTGCAGCTGTTCTCATTCACCGAGGAGATGTTACGTGATGTACAGCTAGTTGCCCCTGTGGTGCATACAGGATGTAAATGAGCCTTTATCTCAATTCCAGCACCACCACGCAGATTCGATCTAGGACAGCGGAGTTTACTCTCTATGGCCGGTCAGGCCTCCAATAACAAGCTGCAGCTGTTCTCATTTACTGAGAAGGTATATAGCTATTCATCTCGGTGGTGCGTAAAATACATAAATTATCCTTTATCGCTCTTCCAGCACACCAATGCAGATCTTGTCAAGGGCAGCGGCGTTTACTCAATATAGCAGATCCTAAGGGGGACAGTGGCGTTCACTCGCTATGGCCTGACCGGCCTACAGTACGGAGCAGCAGCTGTTCTCATTCACTCAGGAGATAGTCCCTGATATAGGGCGACGTACCCCGCTGGTGCCTACAGGACACGTGAGCGTTTATCCCTCTTCCAGCAACACAGAACACATCCTACCTCTGAGAACAGCGGGGCTCACTCGCTAAGTCCCAGCCAGCGTACGTGAACAAGCTGCAGCTGTACGAATTCACCGTGGAGATATTTCTTTGTATTTCCTACCCACCCCGCTGGTGCCTAGAGGACACAAATGAGCCTATATCTCTCTTCCCGAGCACAAATCAGATGCAATCGAGGACCACGGGGGTCACTCGCTATGGCCCGCACGGTCTAACCGACCTAGCTGCATCTGTTCTCATTCTCTGAGGAGATTTCCCAGATGTCCAGCTACTTAGCCCTGTGGTGCTTACAGTACACAAATGCGCCTTTATCTCTCTTCCAGCACCACAAAGGCGAACCTGTGGAGGAAAGCGTCGTTCACTCAATAGGCCACGACCGGCATACTAGACGTAACAAGTTGTAGCTGTTCTCATTCTCCCAGGACATATTCCCTGATAGACCGCAACTTGCACGTTGTTGCGAACAGGACATTAATGAACCTTTATCTCTCTTCCAGCACCACAAAGCAGATCCAATCGAGGACAGCGGAGTTCCTTGGCTATGGCCAGAACGGCCTACTTTAACAAGCAGCAGCCGCTCGGATTCACGGCGGATACATTCTGTGATGTACAGGTACTTACCCCGGTGGTGCGTACAGACACAAATGAGCATTTTCTGTCTTCCACCACCACAAAGCATGTCCTCACTAGAACAGCAGTGTTCAACCGCTGTGGCCTGAAAGATGGCCTGAAGATTCAGCTGTTCTCCTTAGCCGAGGAGATATTTCCTGATGTACCAAAACTCACCGCGGTGGTGAGTACAGCTCATAAATGAGCCCTTCTCTATTCCAGCATCACAAAGCAGTTCCAATCGAAGACAGCGGAGTTTTCGCGCTTTGGCCCGAAGGCCTACCCAAACTAGCTACAGCTGTTCTCATTCACCGAGGAGATATTCCCTGATATACAGATACTTACCTGCGTTGTTCGTACAGTATATCAATGAGCCTTTATCTCTCTTCCAGCACCATAAAGCAGATCCTATGGAGAATAGCCGAGTTCACTCGCTATGTCCCGACCAGGCTACCTTAACAGTTGCAGCTGTTCTCATTCACCGTGGAGCTATTTCCTGCTGGTGCCTAGAGGACACAGGTGAACCTTTAATCTCTCTTCCAGCACCCCAACGCCGATTGAATCTAGGACAGCGGAGTTTATTCCCTATGGCCCCACGATCCTACCCTATCAAGCTGCAGCTGTAATCATTCAGCTCGGAGATATTTCCTGATATACAGCTACTTACCTCCATTGTGCGTGTAGCCTTTATTTCTCTTCCAGCACTTTAAAGCAGATCCCTTCGAGAAGAGCGGAGTTCACTCGCAATGTTCCCACCAGGCTACCTTATGTTAAGGTAGAACAGCTGCAGCTGTTCTCATTCACCGTGGAGCTATTTCCTACTATATAATTAGTTACCACGCTGGTGTGAAGAGGACTCAAAGGAGCCTTTATCTCTCTTCCAGCACCCCTAAGCCGATTAATACTAGGACAGCGGAGTTTATTCGCTATGGCCCCACGAGCTTACCTATCAAGCTGCAGCTGTAATCGTTCAGCTCGGAGGTATTTTCTGATATACAGCTACTTACCCGGTGGTGTAGAGAGATTATAAATGAGCCTTGATCACTCTTCCAGCACCACATAGCGAACCAATCGAGGACAGAGGAGTTCACTGTCTATGGCCCGCCCGATCAGCCTACTCTAACAAGCTGCAGCTGTTCTCATTCACCGAGGAGATGTTACGAGATGTACAGCTAGTTGCCCCTGTGGTGCATACAGGATGTAAATGAGCCTTTATCTCAATTCCAGCACCACCACGCAGATTCGATCTAGGACAGCGGAGTTTACTCTCTATGGCCGGTCAGGCCTCCAATAACAAGCTGCAGCTGTTCTCATTCACTGAGAAGGTATATAGCTATTCATCTCGGTGGTGCGTAAAATACATAAATTATCCTTTATCGCTCTTCCAGCAAACCAATGCAGATCTTGTCAAGGACAGCGGCGTTTACTCAATATAGCAGATCCTATGGAGGACAGTGGCGTTCACTCGCTATGGCCTGACCGGCCTACAGTACGGAGCAGCAGCTGTTCTCATTCACTCAGGAGATAGTCCCTGATAGGGGGCGAAGTACCCCGCTGGCGCCTACAGGACACGTGAGCCTTTATCTCTCTTCCAGCAACACAGAACACATCCTACCTCTGAGAACAGCGGGGCTCACTCGCTAAGTCCCAGCCAGCGTACATGAACAAGCTGCACCTGTACGAATTCACCGTGGAGATATTTCTTTGTATTTCCTACCCACCCCGCTGGTGCCTAGAGGACACAATGAGCCTATATCTCTCTTCCCGAGCACAAATCAGATGCAATCGAGGACCACGGGGTTCACTCGCTATGGCCCGCACGGCCTAACCGACCTAGCTGCATCTGTTCTCATTCTCTGAGGAGATTTCCCAGATGTCCAGCTACTTAGCCCTGTGGTGCTTACAGTACACAAATGCGCCTTTGTCTCTCTTCCAGCACCACAAAGGCGAACCTGTGGTGGAAAGCGTCGTTCACTCAATAGGCCACGACCGGCATACTAGACGTAACAAGTTGTAGCTGTTCTCATTCTCCCAGGACATATTCCCTGATAGACCGCAACTTACGCGTTGTTGCGAACAGGACATTAATGAGCCTTTATCTCTCTTCCAGCACCACAAAGCAGATCCAATCGAGGACAGCAGAGTTCCTTGGCTATGGCCAGAACGGCCTACTTTAACAAGCAGCAGCTGCTCGGATTCACGACGGATACATTCTGTGATGAACAGGTACTTACCCCGGTGGTGCGTACAGACACACATGAGCATTTTCTGTCTTCCACCAGCACAAAGCATGTCTTCTCTAGAACAGCACTGTTCAACCACTGTGGCCTGAAAGATGGCCTGAAGATTCAGCTGTTCTCCTTAGCCGAGGAGATATTTCCTGATGTACCCACAACTCACCCCGGTGGTGAGTACAGCTCATAAATGAGCCCTTCTCTATTCCAGCATCACAAAGCAGTTCCAATCGAAGACAGCGGAGTTTTCGCGCTTTGGCCCGAAAGGCCTACCCAAACAAGCTACAGCTGTTCTCATTCACCGAGGAGATATTCCCTGATATACAGATACTTACCTGCGTTGTTCGTACAGTATATCAATGAGCCTTTATCTCTCTTCCAGCACCATAAAGCAGATCCTATGGAGAATAGCCGAGTTCACTCGCTATGTCCCGACCAGGCTACCTTAACAAGTTGCAGCTGTTCTCATTCACCGTGGAGCTATTTCCTGCTGGTGCCTAGAGGACCTTTATCTCTCTTCCAGCAACACTAAGAACATCCTACCTCTGAAAACACCGGGGGTCACTCGCTACGACCCGACCTTCGTACATGAACAAGCTGCAGCTGTACTAATTCACCGTGGAGATAATTCCTAGTATTTGCTATTTACCCCGCTGTGCGAAGAGGACACAAATGAGCCTTTATCTCTCTTCCAGCACCCCAACGCCGATTGAATCTAGGACAGCGGAGTTTATTCCCTATAGCCCCACGATCCTACCCTATCAAGCTGCAGCTGTAATCATTCAGCTCGGAGATATTTCCTGATATACAGCTACTTACCTCCATTGTGCGTGTAGCCTTTATTTCTCTTCCAGCACTTTAAAGCAGATCCCTTCGAGAAGAGCGGATTTCACTCGCAATGTTCCCACCAGGCTACCTTAACAAGCTGCAGCTGTTCTCATTCACCATGGAGCTATTTCCTGCTATATAATTAGTTACCACGCTGGTGTGAAGAGGACTCAAAGGAGCCTTTATCTCTCTTCCAGCACCCCTAAGCCGATTAATACTAGGACAGCGGAGTTTATTCGCTATGGCCCCACGAGCTTACCTATCAAGCTGCAGCTGTAATCGTTCAGCTCGGAGGTATTTTCTGATATACAGCTACTTACCCGGTGGTGTAGAGAGATTATAAATGAGCCTTGATCACTCTTCCAGCACCACATAGCGAACCAATCGAGGACAGAGGAGTTCACTGTCTATGGCCCGCCCGATCAGCCTACTCTAACAAGCTGCAGCTGTTCTCATTCACCGAGGAGATGTTACGTGATGTACAGCTAGTTGCCCCTGTGGTGCATACAGGATGTAAATGAGCCTTTATCTCAATTCCAGCACCACCACGCAGATTCGATCTAGGACAGCGGAGTTTACTCTCTATGGCCGGTCAGGCCTCCAATAACAAGCTGCAGCTGTTCTCATTCACTGAGAAGGTATATAGCTATTCATCTCGGTGGTGCGTAAAATACATAAATTATCTTTTATCGCTCTTCCAGCACACCAATGCAGATCTTGTCAAGGGCAGCGGCGTTTACTCAATATAGCAGATCCTATGGAGGACAGTGGCGTTCACTCGCTATGGCCTGACCGGCCTACAGTACGGAGCAGCAGCTGTTCTCATTCACTCAGGAGATAGTCCCTGATATAGGGCGACGTACCCCGCTGGTGCCTACAGGACACGTGAGCGTTTATCTCTCTTCCAGCAACACAGAGCACATCCTACCTCTGAGAACAGCGGGGGTCACTCGCTAAGTCCCAGCCAGCGTACGTGAACAAGCTGCAGCTGTACGAATTCACCGTGGAGATATTTCTTTGTATTTCCTACCCACCCCGCTGGTGCCTAGAGGACACAAATGAGCCTATATCTCTCTTCCGAGCACAAATCAGATGCAATCGAGGACCACGGGGGTCACTCGCTATGGCCCGCACGGCCTAACCGACCTAGCTGCATCTGTTCTCATTCTCTGAGGAGATTTCCCAGATGTCCAGCTACTTAGCCCTGTGGTGCTTACAGTACACAAATGCGCCTTTATCTCTCTTCCAGCACCACAAAGCAGATCCAATCGAGGACAGCGGAGTTCCTTGGCTATGGCCAGATTGGCCTACTTTAACAAGCAGCAGCTGCTCGGATTCACGACGGATACATTCTGTGATGTACAGGTACTTACCCCGGTGGTGCGTACAGACACAAATGAGCATTTTCTGTCTTCCACCACCACAAAGCATGTCCTCACTAGAACAGCAGTGTTCAACCGCTGTGGCCTGAAAGATGGCCTGAAGATTCAGCTGTTCTCCTTAGCCGAGGAGATATTTCCTGATGTACCACAACTCACCCCGGTGATGAGTACAGCTCATAAATGAGCCCTTCTGTATTCCAGCATCACAAAGCAGTTCCAATCGAAGACAGCGGAGTTTTCGCGCTTTGGCCCGAAGGCCTACCCAAACAAGCTACAGCTGTTCTCATTCACCGAGGAGATATTCCCTGATATACAGATACTTACCTGCGTTGTTCGTACAGTATATCAATGAGCCTTTATCTCTCTTCCAGCACCATAAAGCAGATCCTATGGAGAATAGCCGAGTTCACTCGCTATGTCCCGACCAGGCTACCTTAACAGTTGCAGCTGTTCTCATTCACCGTGGAGCTATTTCCTGCTGGTGCCTAGAGGACACAGGTGAACCTTTATCTCTCTTCCAGCACCCCAACGCCGATTGAATCGAGGACAGCGGAGTTTATTCCCTATGGCCCCACGATCCTACCCTATCAAGCTGCAGCTGTAATCATTCAGCTCGGAGATATTTCCTGATATACAGCTACTTACCTCCATTGTGCGTGTAGCCTTTATTTCTCTTCCACCACTTTAAAGCAGATCCCTTCGAGAAGAGCGAAGTTCACTCGCAATGTTCCCACCAGGCTACCTTATGTTAAGGTAGAACAGCTGCAGCTGTTCTCATTCAACTTGGAGCTATTTCCTGCTATATAATTAGTTACCACGCTGGTGTGAAGAGGACTCAAAGGAGCCTTTATCTCTCTTCCAGCACCCCTAAGCCGATTAATACTAGGACAGCGGAGTCTATTCGCTATGGCCCCACGAGCTTACCTATCAAGCTGCAGCTGTAATCATTCAGCTCGGAGGTATTTTCTGATATACAGCTACTTACCCGGTGGTGTAGAGAGATTATAAATGAGCCTTGATCACTCTTCCAGCACCACATAGCGAACCAATCGAGGACAGAGGAGTTCACTGTCTATGGCCCGCCCGATCAGCCTACTCTAACAAGCTGCAGCTGTTCTCATTCACCGAGGAGATGTTACGAGATGTACAGCTAGTTGCCCCTGTGGTGCATACAGGATGTAAATGAGCCTTTATCTCAATTCCAGCACCACCACGCAGATTCGATATAGGACAGCGGAGTTTACTCTCTATGGCCGGTCAGGCCTCCAATAACAAGCTGCAGCTGTTCTCATTCACTGAGAAGGTATATAGCTATTCATCTCGGTGGTGCGTAAAATACATAAATTATCCTTTATCGCTCTTCCAGCAAACCAATGCAGATCTTGTCAAGGACAGCGGCGTTTACTCAATATAGCAGATCCTATGGAGGACAGTGGCGTTCACTCGCTATGGCCTGACCGGCCTACAGTACGGAGCAGCAGCAGTTCTCATTCACTCAGGAGATAGTCCCTGATAGGGGTCGAAGTACCCCGCTGGCGCCTACAGGACACGTGAGCCTTTATCTCTCTTCCAGCAACACAGAACACATCCTACCTCTGAGAACAGCGGGGCTCACTCGCTAAGTCCCAGCCAGCGTACATGAACAAGCTGCACCTGTACGAATTCACCGTGGAGATATTTCTTTGTATTTCCTACCCACCCCGCTGGTGCCTAGAGGACACAAATGAGCCTATATCTCTCTTCCCGAGCACAAATCAGATGCAATCGAGGACCACGGGGTTCACTCGCTATGGCCCGCACGGCCTAACCGACCTAGCTGCATCTGTTCTCATTCTCTGAGGAGATTTCCCAGATGTCCAGCTACTTAGCCCTGTGGTGCTTACAGTACACAAATGCGCCTTTGTCTCTCTTCCAGCACCACAAAGGCGAACCTGGGGTGGAAAGCGTCGTTCACTCAATAGGCCACGACCGGCATACTAGACGTAACAAGTTGTAGCTGTTCTCATTCTCCCAGGACATATTCCCTGATAGACCGCAACTTACGCGTTGTTGCGAACAGGACATTAATGAGCCTTTATCTCTCTTCCAGCACCACAAAGCAGATCCAATCGAGGACAGCAGAGTTCCTTGGCTATGGCCAGAACGGCCTACTTTAACAAGCAGCAGCTGCTCGGATTCACGACGGATACATTCTGTGATGAACAGGTACTTACCCCGGTGGTGCGTACAGACACACATGAGCATTTTCTGTCTTCCACCAGCACAAAGCATGTCTTCTCTAGAACAGCACTGTTCAACCACTGTGGCCTGAAAGATGGCCTGAAGATTCAGCTGTTCTCCTTAGCCGAGGAGATATTTCCTGATGTACCACAACTCACCCCGGTGGTGAGTACAGGTCATAAATGAGCCCTTCTCTATTCCAGCATCACAAAGCAGTTCCAATCGAAGACAGCGGAGTTTTCGCGCTTTGGCCCGAAGGCCTACCCAAACAAGCTACAGCTGTTCTCATTCACCGAGGAGATATTCCTGATATACAGATACTTACCTGCGTTGTTCGTACAGTATATCAATGAGCCTTTATCTCTCTTCCAGCACCATAAAGCAGATCCTATGGAGAATAGCCGAGTTCACTCGCTATGTCCCGACCAGGCTACCTTAACAAGTTGCAGCTGTTCTCATTCACCGTGGAGCTATTTCCTGCTGGTGCCTAGAGGACACAGGTGAACCTTTATCTCTCTTCCAGCAACACTAAGAACATCCTACCTCTGAAAACAGCGGGGGTCACTCGCTACGACCCGACCTTCGTACATGAACAAGCTGCAGCTGTACTAATTCACCGTGGAGATAATTCCTAGTATTTGCTATTTACCCCGCTGGTGCGAAGAGGACACAAATGAGCCTTTATCTCTCTTCCAGCACCCCAACGCCGATTGAATCTAGGACAGCGGAGTTTATTCCCTATAGCCCCACGATCCTACCCTATCAAGCTGCAGCTGTAATCATTCAGCTCGGAGATATTTCCTGATATACAGCTACTTACCTCCATTGTGCGTGTAGCCTTTATTTCTCTTCCAGCACTTTAAAGCAGATCCCTTCGAGAAGAGCGGATTTCACTCGCAATGTTCCCACCAGGCTACCTTAACAAGCTGCAGCTGTTCTCATTCACCGTGGAGCTATTTCCTGCTATATAATTAGTTACCCCGCTGGTGTGAAGAGGACTCAAAGGAGCCTTTATCTCTCTTCCAGCACCCCTAAGCCGATTAATACTAGGACAGCGGAGTTTATTCGCTATGGCCCCACGAGCTTACCTATCAAGCTGCAGCTGTAATCATTCAGCTCGGAGGTATTTTCTGATATACAGCTACTTACCCGGTGGTGTAGAGAGATTATAAATGAGCCTTGATCACTCTTCCAGCACCACATAGCGATCCAATCGAGGACAGAGGAGTTCACTGTCTATGGCCCGCCCGATCAGCCTACTCTAACAAGCTGCAGCTGTTCTCATTCACCGAGGAGATGTTACGTGATGTACAGCTAGTTGCCCCTGTGGTGCATACAGGATGTAAATGAGCCTTTATCTCAATTCCAGCACCACCACGCAGATTCGATCTAGGACAGCGGAGTTTACTCTCTATGGCCGGTCAGGCCTCCAATAACAAGCTGCAGCTGTTCTCATTCACTGAGAAGGTATATAGCTATTCATCTCGGTGGTGCGTAAAATACATAAATTATCCTTTATCGCTCTTCCAGCACACCAATGCAGATCTTGTCAAGGGCAGCGGCGTTTACTCAATATAGCAGATCCTATGGAGGACAGTGGCGTTCACTCGCTATGGCCTGACCGGCCTACAGTACGGAGCAGCAGCTGTTCTCATTCACTCAGGAGATAGTCCCTGATATAGGGCGACGTACCCCGCTGGTGCCTACAGGACACGTGAGCCTTTATCTCTCTTCCAGCAACACAGAGCACATCCTACCTCTGAGAACAGCGGGGGTCACTCGCTAAGTCCCAGCCAGCGTACATGAACAAGCTGCAGCTGTACGAATTCACCGTGGAGATATTTCTTTGTATTTCCTACCCACCCCGCTGGTGCCTAGAGGACACAAATGAGCCTATATCTCTCTTCCCGAGCACAAATCAGATGCAATCGAGGACCACGGGGGTCACTCGCTATGGCCCGCACGGCCTAACCGACCTAGCTGCATCTGTTCTCATTCTCTGAGGAGATTTCCCAGATGTCCAGCTACTTAGCCCTGTGGTGCTTACAGTACACAAATGCGCCTTTATCTCTCTTCCAGCACCACAAAGGCGAACCTGTGGAGGAAAGCGTCGTTCACTCAATAGGCCACGACCGGCATACTAGACCTAACAAGTTGTAGCTGTTCTCATTCTCCCAGGACATATTCCCTGATAGACCGCAACTTACACGTTGTTGCGAACAGGACATTAATGAGCCTTTATCTCTCTTCCAGCACCACAAAGCAGATCCAATCGAGGACAGCGGAGTTCCTTGGCTATGGCCAGATTGGCCTACTTTAACAAGCAGCAGCTGCTCGGATTCACGACGGATACATTCTGTGATGTACAGGTACTTACCCCGGTGGTGCGTACAGACACAAATGAGCATTTTCTGTCTTCCACCACCACAAAGCATGTCCTCACTAGAACAGCAGTGTTCAACCGCTGTGGCCTGAAAGATGGCCTGAAGATTCAGCTGTTCTCCTTAGCCGAGGAGATATTTCCTGATGTACCACAACTCACCCCGGTGGTGAGTACAGCTCATAAATGAGCCCTTCTCTATTCCAGCATCACAAAGCAGTTCCAATCGAAGACAGCGGAGTTTTCGCGCTTTGGCCCGAAGGCCTACCCAAACAAGCTACAGCTGTTCTCATTCACCGAGGAGATATTCCCTGATATACAGATACTTACCTGCGTTGTTCGTACAGTATATCAATGAGCCTTTATCTCTCTTCCAGCACCATAAAGCAGATCCTATGGAGAATAGCCGAGTTCACTCGCTATGTCCCGACCAGGCTACCTTAACAGTTGCAGCTGTTCTCATTCACCGTGGAGCTATTTCCTGCTGGTGCCTAGAGGACACAGGTGAACCTTTATCTCTCTTCCAGCACCCCAACGCCGATTGAATCGAGGACAGCGGAGTTTATTCCCTATGGCCCCACGATCCTACCCTATCAAGCTGCAGCTGTAATCATTCAGCTCGGAGATATTTCCTGATATACAGCTACTTACCTCCATTGTGCGTGTAGCCTTTATTTCTCTTCCAGCACTTTAAAGCAGATCCCTTCGAGAAGAGCGGAGTTCACTCGCAATGTTCCCACCAGGCTACCTTATGTTAAGGTAGAACAGCTGCAGCTGTTCTCATTCACCGTGGAGCTATTTCCTGCTATATAATTAGTTACCACGCTGGTGTGAAGAGGACTCAAAGGAGCCTTTATCTCTCCTCCAGCACCCCTAAGCCGATTAATACTAGGACAGCGGAGTTTATTCGCTATGGCCCCACGAGCTTACCTATCAAGCTGCAGCTGTAATCATTCAGCTCGGAGGTATTTTCTGATATACAGCTACTTACCCGGTGGTGTAGAGAGATTATAAATGAGCCTTGATCACTCTTCCAGCACCACATAGCGAACCAATCGAGGACAGAGGAGTTCACTGTCTATGGCCCGCCCGATCAGCCTACTCTAACAAGCTGCAGCTGTTCTCATTCACCGAGGAGATGTTACGTGATGTACAGCTAGTTGCCCCTGTGGTGCATACAGGATGTAAATGAGCCTTTATCTCAATTCCAGCACCACCACGCAGATTCGATATAGGACAGCGGAGTTTACTCTCTATGGCCGGTCAGGCCTCCAATAACAAGCTGCAGCTGTTCTCATTCACTGAGAAGGTATATAGCTATTCATCTCGGTGGTGCGTAAAATACATAAATTATCCTTTATCGCTATTCCAGCACACCAATGCAGATCTTGTCAAGGACAGCGGCGTTTACTCAATATAGCAGATCCTATGGAGGACAGTGGCGTTCACTCGCTATGGCCTGACCGGCCTACAGTACGGAGCAGCAGCTGTTCTCATTCACTCAGGAGATAGTCCCTGATAGGGGGCGAAGTACCCCGCTGGCGCCTACAGGACACGTGAGCCTTTATCTCTCTTCCAGCAACACAGAACACATCCTACCTCTGAGAACAGCGGGGCTCACTCGCTAAGTCCCAGCCAGCGTACATGAACAAGCTGCAGCTGTACGAATTCACCGTGGAGATATTTCTTTGTATTTCCTACCCACCCCGCTGGTGCCTAGAGGACACAAATGAGCCTATATCTCTCTTCCCGAGCACAAATCAGATGCAATCGAGGACCACGGGGTTCACTCGCTATGGCCCGCACGGCCTAACCGACCTAGCTGCATCTGTTCTCATTCTCTGAGGAGATTTCCCAGATGTCCAGCTACTTAGCCCTGTGGTGCTTACAGTACACAAATGCGCCTTTGTCTCTCTTCCAGCACCAAAAAGGCGAACCTGGGGTGGAAAGCGTCGTTCACTCAATAGGCCACGACCGGCATACTAGACGTAACAAGTTGTAGCTGTTCTCATTCTCCCAGGACATATTCCCTGATAGACCGCAACTTACGCGTTGTTGCGAACAGGACATTAATGAGCCTTTATCTCTCTTCCAGCACCACAAAGCAGATCCAATCGAGGACAGCAGAGTTCCTTGGCTATGGCCAGAACGGCCTACTTTAACAAGCAGCAGCTGCTCGGATTCACGACGGATACATTCTGTGATGTACAGGTACTTACCCCGGTGGTGCGTACAGACACACATGAGCATTTTCTGTCTTCCACCAGCACAAAGCATGTCTTCTCTAGAACAGCACTGTTCAACCACTGTGGCCTGAAAGATGGCCTGAAGATTCAGCTGTTCCCCTTATGCGAGGAGATATTTCCTGATGTACCACAACTCACCCCGGTGGTGAGTACAGGTCATAAATGAGCCCTTCTCTATTCCATCATCACAAAGCAGTTCCAATCGAAGACAGCGGAGTTTTCGCGCTTTGGCCCGAAGGCCTACCCAAACAAGCTACAGCTGTTCTCATTCACCGAGGAGATATTCCCTGATATACAGATACTTACCTGCGTTGTTCGTACAGTATATCAATGAGCCTTTATCTCTCTTCCAGCACCATAAAGCAGATCCTATGGAGAATAGCCGAGTTCACTCGCTATGTCCCGACCAGGCTACCTTAACAAGTTGCAGCTGTTCTCATTCACCGTGGAGCTATTTCCTGCTGGTGCCTAGAGGACACAGGTGAACCTTTATCTCTCTTCCAGCAACACTAAGAACATCCTACCTCTGAAAACAGCGGGGGTCACTCGCTAAGACCCGACCTTCGTACATGAACAAGCTGCAGCTGTACTAATTCACCGTGGAGATAATTCCCAGTATTTGCTATTTACCCCGCTGGTGCGAAGAGGACACAAATGAGCCTTTATCTCTCTTCCAGCACCCCAACGCCGATTGAATCTAGGACAGCGGAGTTTATTCCCTATGGCCCCACGATCCTACCCTATCAAGCTGCAGCTGTAATCATTCAGCTCGGAGATATTTCCTGATATACATACAGCTACTTACCTCCATTGTGCGTGTAGCCTTTATTTCTCTTCCAGCACTTTAAAGCAGATCCCTTCGAGAAGAGCGGATTTCACTCGCAATGTTCCCACCAGGCTACCTTAACAAGCTGCAGCTGTTCTCATTCACCGTGGAGCTATTTCCTGCTATATAATTAGTTACCCCGCTGGTGTGAAGAGGACTCAAAGGAGCCTTTATCTCTCTTCCAGCACCCCTAAGCCGATTAATACTAGGACAGCGGAGTTTATTCGCTATGGCCCCACGAGCTTACCTATCAAGCTGCAGCTGTAATCATTCAGCTCGGAGGTATTTTCTGATATACAGCTACTTACCCGGTGGTGTAGAGAGATTATAAATGAGCCTTGATCACTCTTCCAGCACCACATAGCGATCCAATCGAGGACAGAGGAGTTCACTGTCTATGGCCCGCCCGATCAGCCTACTCTAACAAGCTGCAGCTGTTCTCATTCACCGAGGAGATGTTACGTGATGTACAGCTAGTTGCCCCTGTGGTGCATACAGGATGTAAATGAGCCTTTATCTCAATTCCAGCACCACCACGCAGATTCGATCTAGGACAGCGGAGTTTACTCTCTATGGCCGGTCAGGCCTCCAATAACAAGCTGCAGCTGTTCTCATTCACTGAGAAGGTATATAGCTATTCATCTCGGTGGTGCGTAAAATACATAAATTATCCTTTATCGCTCTTCCAGCACACCAATGCAGATCTTGTCAAGGGCAGCGGCGTTTACTCAATATAGCAGATCCTATGGAGGACAGTGGCGTTCACTCGCTATGGCCTGACCGGCCTACAGTACGGAGCAGCAGCTGTTCTCATTCACTCAGGAGATAGTCCCTGATATAGGGCGACGTACCCCGCTGGTGCCTACAGGACACGTGAGCCTTTATCTCTCTTCCAGCAACACAGAGCACATCCTACCTCTGAGAACAGCGGGGGTCACTCGCTAAGTCCCAGCCAGCGTACATGAACAAGCTGCAGCTGTACGAATTCACCGTGGAGATATTTCTTTGTATTTCCTACCCACCCCGCTGGTGCCTAGAGGACACAAATGAGCCTATATCTCTCTTCCCGAGCACAAATCAGATGCAATCGAGGACCACGGGGGTCACTCGCTATGGCCCGCACGGCCTAACCGACCTAGCTGCATCTGTTCTCATTCTCTGAGGAGATTTCCCAGATGTCCAGCTACTTAGCCCTGTGGTGCTTACAGTACACAAATGCGCCTTTATCTCTCTTCCAGCACCACAAAGGCGAACCTGTGGAGGAAAGCGTCGTTCACTCAATAGGCCACGACCGGCATACTAGACCTAACAAGTTGTAGCTGTTCTCATTCTCCCAGGACATATTCCCTGATAGACCGCAACTTACACGTTGTTGCGAACAGGACATTAATGAGCCTTTATCTCTCTTCCAGCACCACAAAGCAGATCCAATCGAGGACAGCGGAGTTCCTTGGCTATGGCCAGATTGGCCTACTTTAACAAGCAGCAGCTGCTCGGATTCACGACGGATACATTCTGTGATGTACAGGTACTTACCCCGGTGGTGCGTACAGACACAAATGAGCATTTTCTGTCTTCCACCACCACAAAGCATGTCCTCACTAGAACAGCAGTGTTCAACCGCTGTGGCCTGAAAGATGGCCTGAAGATTCAGCTGTTCTCCTTAGCCGAGGAGATATTTCCTGATGTACCACAACTCACCCCGGTGGTGAGTACAGCTCATAAATGAGCCCTTCTCTATTCCAGCATCACAAAGCAGTTCCAATCGAAGACAGCGGAGTTTTCGCGCTTTGGCCCGAAGGCCTACCCAAACAAGCTACAGCTGTTCTCATTCACCGAGGAGATATTCCCTGATATACAGATACTTACCTGCGTTGTTCGTACAGTATATCAATGAGCCTTTATCTCTCTTCCAGCACCATAAAGCAGATCCTATGGAGAATAGCCGAGTTCACTCGCTATGTCCCGACCAGGCTACCTTAACAGTTGCAGCTGTTCTCATTCACCGTGGAGCTATTTCCTGCTGGTGCCTAGAGGACACAGGTGAACCTTTATCTCTCTTCCAGCACCCCAACGCCGATTGAATCGAGGACAGCGGAGTTTATTCCCTATGGCCCCACGATCCTACCCTATCAAGCTGCAGCTGTAATCATTCAGCTCGGAGATATTTCCTGATATACAGCTACTTACCTCCATTGTGCGTGTAGCCTTTATTTCTCTTCCAGCACTTTAAAGCAGATCCCTTCGAGAAGAGCGGAGTTCACTCGCAATGTTCCCACCAGGCTACCTTATGTTAAGGTAGAACAGCTGCAGCTGTTCTCATTCACCGTGGAGCTATTTCCTGCTATATAATTAGTTACCACGCTGGTGTGAAGAGGACTCAAAGGAGCCTTTATCTCTCCTCCAGCACCCCTAAGCCGATTAATACTAGGACAGCGGAGTTTATTCGCTATGGCCCCACGAGCTTACCTATCAAGCTGCAGCTGTAATCATTCAGCTCGGAGGTATTTTCTGATATACAGCTACTTACCCGGTGGTGTAGAGAGATTATAAATGAGCCTTGATCACTCTTCCAGCACCACATAGCGAACCAATCGAGGACAGAGGAGTTCACTGTCTATGGCCCGCCCGATCAGCCTACTCTAACAAGCTGCAGCTGTTCTCATTCACCGAGGAGATGTTACGTGATGTACAGCTAGTTGCCCCTGTGGTGCATACAGGATGTAAATGAGCCTTTATCTCAATTCCAGCACCACCACGCAGATTCGATATAGGACAGCGGAGTTTACTCTCTATGGCCGGTCAGGCCTCCAATAACAAGCTGCAGCTGTTCTCATTCACTGAGAAGGTATATAGCTATTCATCTCGGTGGTGCGTAAAATACATAAATTATCCTTTATCGCTATTCCAGCACACCAATGCAGATCTTGTCAAGGACAGCGGCGTTTACTCAATATAGCAGATCCTATGGAGGACAGTGGCGTTCACTCGCTATGGCCTGACCGGCCTACAGTACGGAGCAGCAGCTGTTCTCATTCACTCAGGAGATAGTCCCTGATAGGGGGCGAAGTACCCCGCTGGCGCCTACAGGACACGTGAGCCTTTATCTCTCTTCCAGCAACACAGAACACATCCTACCTCTGAGAACAGCGGGGCTCACTCGCTAAGTCCCAGCCAGCGTACATGAACAAGCTGCAGCTGTACGAATTCACCGTGGAGATATTTCTTTGTATTTCCTACCCACCCCGCTGGTGCCTAGAGGACACAAATGAGCCTATATCTCTCTTCCCGAGCACAAATCAGATGCAATCGAGGACCACGGGGTTCACTCGCTATGGCCCGCACGGCCTAACCGACCTAGCTGCATCTGTTCTCATTCTCTGAGGAGATTTCCCAGATGTCCAGCTACTTAGCCCTGTGGTGCTTACAGTACACAAATGCGCCTTTGTCTCTCTTCCAGCACCAAAAAGGCGAACCTGGGGTGGAAAGCGTCGTTCACTCAATAGGCCACGACCGGCATACTAGACGTAACAAGTTGTAGCTGTTCTCATTCTCCCAGGACATATTCCCTGATAGACCGCAACTTACGCGTTGTTGCGAACAGGACATTAATGAGCCTTTATCTCTCTTCCAGCACCACAAAGCAGATCCAATCGAGGACAGCAGAGTTCCTTGGCTATGGCCAGAACGGCCTACTTTAACAAGCAGCAGCTGCTCGGATTCACGACGGATACATTCTGTGATGTACAGGTACTTACCCCGGTGGTGCGTACAGACACACATGAGCATTTTCTGTCTTCCACCAGCACAAAGCATGTCTTCTCTAGAACAGCACTGTTCAACCACTGTGGCCTGAAAGATGGCCTGAAGATTCAGCTGTTCCCCTTATGCGAGGAGATATTTCCTGATGTACCACAACTCACCCCGGTGGTGAGTACAGGTCATAAATGAGCCCTTCTCTATTCCATCATCACAAAGCAGTTCCAATCGAAGACAGCGGAGTTTTCGCGCTTTGGCCCGAAGGCCTACCCAAACAAGCTACAGCTGTTCTCATTCACCGAGGAGATATTCCCTGATATACAGATACTTACCTGCGTTGTTCGTACAGTATATCAATGAGCCTTTATCTCTCTTCCAGCACCATAAAGCAGATCCTATGGAGAATAGCCGAGTTCACTCGCTATGTCCCGACCAGGCTACCTTAACAAGTTGCAGCTGTTCTCATTCACCGTGGAGCTATTTCCTGCTGGTGCCTAGAGGACACAGGTGAACCTTTATCTCTCTTCCAGCAACACTAAGAACATCCTACCTCTGAAAACAGCGGGGGTCACTCGCTAAGACCCGACCTTCGTACATGAACAAGCTGCAGCTGTACTAATTCACCGTGGAGATAATTCCCAGTATTTGCTATTTACCCCGCTGGTGCGAAGAGGACACAAATGAGCCTTTATCTCTCTTCCAGCACCCCAACGCCGATTGAATCTAGGACAGCGGAGTTTATTCCCTATGGCCCCACGATCCTACCCTATCAAGCTGCAGCTGTAATCATTCAGCTCGGAGATATTTCCTGATATACATACAGCTACTTACCTCCATTGTGCGTGTAGCCTTTATTTCTCTTCCAGCACTTTAAAGCAGATCCCTTCGAGAAGAGCGGATTTCACTCGCAATGTTCCCACCAGGCTACCTTAACAAGCTGCAGCTGTTCTCATTCACCGTGGAGCTATTTCCTGCTATATAATTAGTTACCCCGCTGGTGTGAAGAGGACTCAAAGGAGCCTTTATCTCTCTTCCAGCACCCCTAAGCCGATTAATACTAGGACAGCGGAGTTTATTCGCTATGGCCCCACGAGCTTACCTATCAAGCTGCAGCTGTAATCATTCAGCTCGGAGGTATTTTCTGATATACAGCTACTTACCCGGTGGTGTAGAGAGATTATAAATGAGCCTTGATCACTCTTCCAGCACCACATAGCGATCCAATCGAGGACAGAGGAATTCACTGTCTATGGCCCGCCCGATCAGCCTACTCTAACAAGCTGCAGCTGTTCTCATTCACCGAGGAGATGTTACGTGATGTACAGCTAGTTGCCCCTGTGGTGCATACAGGATGTAAATGAGCCTTTATCTCAATTCCAGCACCACCACGCAGATTCGATCTAGGACAGCGGAGTTTACTCTCTATGGCCGGTCAGGCCTCCAATAACAAGCTGCAGCTGTTCTCATTCACTGAGAAGGTATATAGCTATTCATCTCGGTGGTGCGTAAAATACATAAATTATCCTTTATCGCTCTTCCAGCACACCAATGCAGATCTTGTCAAGGGCAGCGGCGTTTACTCAATATAGCAGATCCTATGGAGGACAGTGGCGTTCACTCGCTATGGCCTGACCGGCCTACAGTACGGAGCAGCAGCTGTTCTCATTCACTCAGGAGATAGTCCCTGATATAGGGCGACGTACCCCGCTGGTGCCTACAGGACACGTGAGCCTTTATCTCTCTTCCAGCAACACAGAGCACATCCTACCTCTGAGAACAGCGGGGGTCACTCGCTAAGTCCCAGCCAGCGTACATGAACAAGCTGCAGCTGTACGAATTCACCGTGGAGATATTTCTTTGTATTTCCTACCCACCCCGCTGGTGCCTAGAGGACACAAATGAGCCTATATCTCTCTTCCCGAGCACAAATCAGATGCAATCGAGGACCACGGGGGTCACTCGCTATGGCCCGCACGGCCTAACCGACCTAGCTGCATCTGTTCTCATTCTCTGAGGAGATTTCCCAGATGTCCAGCTACTTAGCCCTGTGGTGCTTACAGTACACAAATGCGCCTTTATCTCTCTTCCAGCACCACAAAGGCGAACCTGTGGAGGAAAGCGTCGTTCACTCAATAGGCCACGACCGGCATACTAGACCTAACAAGTTGTAGCTGTTCTCATTCTCCCAGGACATATTCCCTGATAGACCGCAACTTACACGTTGTTGCGAACAGGACATTAATGAGCCTTTATCTCTCTTCCAGCACCACAAAGCAGATCCAATCGAGGACAGCGGAGTTCCTTGGCTATGGCCAGATTGGCCTACTTTAACAAGCAGCAGCTGCTCGGATTCAGGACAGATACATTCTGTGATGTACAGGTACTTACCCCGGTGGTGCGTACAGACACAAATGAGCATTTTCTGTCTTCCACCACCACAAAGCATGTCCTCACTAGAACAGCAGTGTTCAACCGCTGTGGCCTGAAAGATGGCCTGAAGATTCAGCTGTTCTCCTTAGCCGAGGAGATATTTCCTGATGTACCACAACTCACCCCGGTGGTGAGTACAGCTCATAAATGAGCCCTTCTCTATTCCAGCATCACAAAGCAGTTCCAATCGAAGACAGCGGAGTTTTCGCGCTTTGGCCCGAAGGCCTACCCAAACAAGCTACAGCTGTTCTCATTCACCGAGGAGATATTCCCTGATATACAGATACTTTCCTGCGTTGTTCGTACAGTATATCAATGAGCCTTTATCTCTCTTCCAGCACCATAAAGCAGATCCTATGGAGAATAGCCGAGTTCACTCGCTATGTCCCGACCAGGCTACCTTAACAGTTGCAGCTGTTCTCATTCACCGTGGAGCTATTTCCTGCTGGTGCCTAGAGGACACAGGTGAACCTTTATCTCTCTTCCAGCACCCCAACGCCGATTGAATCGAGGACAGCGGAGTTTATTCCCTATGGCCCCACGATCCTACCCTATCAAGCTGCAGCTGTAATCATTCAGCTCGGAGATATTTCCTGATATACAGCTACTTACCTCCATTGTGCGTGTAGCCTTTATTTCTCTTCCAGCACTTTAAAGCAGATCCCTTCGAGAAGAGCGGAGTTCACTCGCAATGTTCCCACCAGGCTACCTTATGTTAAGGTAGAACAGCTGCAGCTGTTCTCATTCACCGTGGAGCTATTTCCTGCTATATAATTAGTTACCACGCTGGTGTGAAGAGGACTCAAAGGAGCCTTTATCTCTCTTCCAGCACCCCTAAGCCGATTAATACTAGGACAGCGGAGTTTATTCGCTATGGCCCCACGAGCTTACCTATCAAGCTGCAGCTGTAATCATTCAGCTCGGAGGTATTTTCTGATATACAGCTACTTACCCGGTGGTGTAGAGAGATTATAAATGAGCCTTGATCACTCTTCCAGCACCACATAGCGAACCAATCGAGGACAGAGGAGTTCACTGTCTATGGCCCGCCCGATCAGCCTACTCTAACAAGCTGCAGCTGTTCTCATTCACCGAGGAGATGTTACGTGATGTACAGCTAGTTGCCCCTGTGGTGCATACAGGATGTAAATGAGCCTTTATCTCAATTCCAGCACCACCACGCAGATTCGATCTAGGACAGCGGAGTTTACTCTCTATGGCCGGTCAGGCCTCCAATAACAAGCTGCAGCTGTTCTCATTCACTGAGAAGGTATATAGCTATTCATCTCGGTGGTGCGTAAAATACATAAATTATCCTTTATCGCTCTTCCAGCAAACCAATGCAGATCTTGTCAAGGACAGCGGCGTTTACTCAATATAGCAGATCCTATGGAGGACAGTGGCGTTCACTCGCTATGGCCTGACCGGCCTACAGTACGGAGCAGCAGCTGTTCTCATTCACTCAGGAGATAGTCCCTGATAGGGGGCGAAGTACCCCGCTGGCGCCTACAGGACACGTGAGCCTTTATCTCTCTTCCAGCAACACAGAACACATCCTACCTCTGAGAACAGCGGGGCTCACTCGCTAAGTCCCAGCCAGCGTACATGAAGAAGCTGCAGCTGTACGAATTCACCGTGGAGATATTTCTTTGTATTTCCTACCCACCCCGCTGGTGCCTAGAGGACACAAATGAGCCTATATCTCTCTTCCCGAGCACAAATCAGATGCAATCGAGGACCACGGGGGTCACTCGCTATGGCCCGCACGGCCTAACCGACCTAGCTGCATCTGTTCTCATTCTCTGAGGAGATTTCCAAGATGTCCAGCTACTTAGCCCTGTGGTGCTTACAGTACACAAATGCGCCTTTGTCTCTCTTCCAGCACCAAAAAGGCGAACCTGGGGTGGAAAGCGTCGTTCACTCAATAGGCCACGACCGGCATACTAGACGTAACAAGTTGTAGCTGTTCTCATTCTCCCAGGACATATTCCCTGATAGACCGCAACTTACGCGTTGTTGCGAACAGGACATTAATGAGCCTTTATCTCTCTTCCAGCACCACAAAGCAGATCCAATCGAGGACAGCAGAGTTCCTTGGCTATGGCCAGAACGGCCTACTTTAACATGCAGCAGCTGCTCGGATTCACGACGGATACATTCTGTGATGTACAGGTACTTACCCCGGTGGTGCGTACAGACACAAATGAGCATTTTCTGTCTTCCACCAGCACAAAGCATGTCTTCTCTAGAACAGCACTGTTCAACCACTGTGGCCTGAAAGATGGCCTGAAGATTCAGCTGTTCCCCTTATGAGAGGAGATATTTCCTGATGTACCACAACTCACCCCGGTGGTGAGTACAGGTCATAAATGAGCCCTTCTCTATTCCATCATCACAAAGCAGTTCCAATCGAAGACAGCGGAGTTTTCGCGCTTTGGCCCGAAGGCCTACCCAAACAAGCTACAGCTGTTCTCATTCACCGAGGAGATATTCCCTGATATACAGATACTTACCTGCGTTGTTCGTACAGTATATCAATGAGCCTTTATCTCTCTTCCAGCACCATAAAGCAGATCCTATGGAGAATAGCCGAGTTCACTCGCTATGTCCCGACCAGGCTACCTTAACAAGTTGCAGCTGTTCTCATTCACCGTGGAGCTATTTCCTGCTGGTGCCTAGAGGACACAGGTGAACCTTTATCTCTCTTCCAGCAACACTAAGAACATCCTACCTCTGAAAACAGCGGGGGTCACTCGCTAAGACCCGACCTTCGTACATGAACAAGCTGCAGCTGTACTAATTCACCGTGGAGATAATTCCCAGTATTTGCTATTTACCCCGCTGGTGCGAAGAGGACACAAATGAGCCTTTATCTCTCTTCCAGCACCCCAACGCCGATTGAATCTAGGACAGCGGAGTTTATTCCCTATGGCCCCACGATCCTACCCTATCAAGCTGCAGCTGTAATCATTCAGCTCGGAGATATTTCCTGATATACATACAGCTACTTACCTCCATTGTGCGTGTAGCCTTTATTTCTCTTCCAGCACTTTAAAGCAGATCCCTTCGAGAAGAGCGGATTTCACTCGCAATGTTCCCACCAGGCTACCTTAACAAGCTGCAGCTGTTCTCATTCACCGTGGAGCTATTTCCTGCTATATAATTAGTTACCCCGCTGGTGTGAAGAGGACTCAAAGGAGCCTTTATCTCTCTTCCAGCACCCCTAAGCCGATTAATACTAGGACAGCGGAGTTTATTCGCTATGGCCCCACGAGCTTACCTATCAAGCTGCAGCTGTAATCATTCAGCTCGGAGGTATTTTCTGATATACAGCTACTTACCCGGTGGTGTAGAGAGATTATAAATGAGCCTTGATCACTCTTCCAGCACCACATAGCGATCCAATCGAGGACAGAGGAATTCACTGTCTATGGCCCGCCCGATCAGCCTACTCTAACAAGCTGCAGCTGTTCTCATTCACCGAGGAGATGTTACGTGATGTACAGCTAGTTGCCCCTGTGGTGCATACAGGATGTAAATGAGCCTTTATCTCAATTCCAGCACCACCACGCAGATTCGATCTAGGACAGCGGAGTTTACTCTCTATGGCCGGTCAGGCCTCCAATAACAAGCTGCAGCTGTTCTCATTCACTGAGAAGGTATATAGCTATTCATCTCGGTGGTGCGTAAAATACATAAATTATCCTTTATCGCTCTTCCAGCACACCAATGCAGATCTTGTCAAGGGCAGCGGCGTTTACTCAATATAGCAGATCCTATGGAGGACAGTGGCGTTCACTCGCTATGGCCTGACCGGCCTACAGTACGGAGCAGCAGCTGTTCTCATTCACTCAGGAGATAGTCCCTGATATAGGGCGACGTACCCCGCTGGTGCCTACAGGACACGTGAGCCTTTATCTCTCTTCCAGCAACACAGAGCACATCCTACCTCTGAGAACAGCGGGGGTCACTCGCTAAGTCCCAGCCAGCGTACATGAACAAGCTGCAGCTGTACGAATTCACCGTGGAGATATTTCTTTGTATTTCCTACCCACCCCGCTGGTGCCTAGAGGACACAAATGAGCCTATATCTCTCTTCCCGAGCACAAATCAGATGCAATCGAGGACCACGGGGGTCACTCGCTATGGCCCGCACGGCCTAACCGACCTAGCTGCATCTGTTCTCATTCTCTGAGGAGATTTCCCAGATGTCCAGCTACTTAGCCCTGTGGTGCTTACAGTACACAAATGCGCCTTTATCTCTCTTCCAGCACCACAAAGGCGAACCTGTGGAGGAAAGCGTCGTTCACTCAATAGGCCACGACCGGCATACTAGACCTAACAAGTTGTAGCTGTTCTCATTCTCCCAGGACATATTCCCTGATAGACCGCAACTTACACGTTGTTGCGAACAGGACATTAATGAGCCTTTATCTCTCTTCCAGCACCACAAAGCAGATCCAATCGAGGACAGCGGAGTTCCTTGGCTATGGCCAGATTGGCCTACTTTAACAAGCAGCAGCTGCTCGGATTCAGGACAGATACATTCTGTGATGTACAGGTACTTACCCCGGTGGTGCGTACAGACACAAATGAGCATTTTCTGTCTTCCACCACCACAAAGCATGTCCTCACTAGAACAGCAGTGTTCAACCGCTGTGGCCTGAAAGATGGCCTGAAGATTCAGCTGTTCTCCTTAGCCGAGGAGATATTTCCTGATGTACCACAACTCACCCCGGTGGTGAGTACAGCTCATAAATGAGCCCTTCTCTATTCCAGCATCACAAAGCAGTTCCAATCGAAGACAGCGGAGTTTTCGCGCTTTGGCCCGAAGGCCTACCCAAACAAGCTACAGCTGTTCTCATTCACCGAGGAGATATTCCCTGATATACAGATACTTTCCTGCGTTGTTCGTACAGTATATCAATGAGCCTTTATCTCTCTTCCAGCACCATAAAGCAGATCCTATGGAGAATAGCCGAGTTCACTCGCTATGTCCCGACCAGGCTACCTTAACAGTTGCAGCTGTTCTCATTCACCGTGGAGCTATTTCCTGCTGGTGCCTAGAGGACACAGGTGAACCTTTATCTCTCTTCCAGCACCCCAACGCCGATTGAATCGAGGACAGCGGAGTTTATTCCCTATGGCCCCACGATCCTACCCTATCAAGCTGCAGCTGTAATCATTCAGCTCGGAGATATTTCCTGATATACAGCTACTTACCTCCATTGTGCGTGTAGCCTTTATTTCTCTTCCAGCACTTTAAAGCAGATCCCTTCGAGAAGAGCGGAGTTCACTCGCAATGTTCCCACCAGGCTACCTTATGTTAAGGTAGAACAGCTGCAGCTGTTCTCATTCACCGTGCAGCTATTTCCTACTATATAATTAGTTACCACGCTGGTGTGAAGAGGACTCAAAGGAGCCTTTATCTCTCTTCCAGCACCCCTAAGCCGATTAATACTAGGACAGCGGAGTTTATTCGCTATGGCCCCACGAGCTTACCTATCAAGCTGCAGCTGTAATCGTTCAGCTCGGAGGTATTTTCTGATATACAGCTACTTACCCGGTGGTGTAGAGAGATTATAAATGAGCCTTGATCACTCTTCCAGCACCACATAGCGAACCAATCGAGGACAGAGGAGTTCACTGTCTATGGCCCGCCCGATCAGCCTACTCTAACAAGCTGCAGCTGTTCTCATTCACCGAGGAGATGTTACGAGATGTACAGCTAGTTGCCCCTGTGGTGCATACAGGATGTAAATGAGCCTTTATCTCAATTCCAGCACCACCACGCAGATTCGATCTAGGACAGCGGAGTTTACTCTCTATGGCCGGTCAGGCCTCCAATAACAAGCTGCAGCTGTTCTCATTCACTGAGAAGGTATATAGCTATTCATCTCGGTGGTGCGTAAAATACATAAATTATCCTTTATCGCTCTTCCAGCAAACCAATGCAGATCTTGTCAAGGACAGCGGCGTTTACTCAATATAGCAGATCCTATGGAGGACAGTGGCGTTCACTCGCTATGGCCTGACCGGCCTACAGTACGGAGCAGCAGCTGTTCTCATTCACTCAGGAGATAGTCCCTGATAGGGGGCGAAGTACCCCGCTGGCGCCTACAGGACACGTGAGCCTTTATCTCTCTTCCAGCAACACAGAACACATCCTACCTCTGAGAACAGCGGGGCTCACTCGCTAAGTCCCAGCCAGCGTACATGAACAAGCTGCACCTGTACGAATTCACCGTGGAGATATTTCTTTGTATTTCCTACCCACCCCGCTGGTGCCTAGAGGACACAAATGAGCCTATATCTCTCTTCCCGAGCACAAATCAGATGCAATCGAGGACCACGGGGTTCACTCGCTATGGCCCGCACGGCCTAACCGACCTAGCTGCATCTGTTCTCATTCTCTGAGGAGATTTCCCAGATGTCCAGCTACTTAGCCCTGTGGTGCTTACAGTACACAAATGCGCCTTTGTCTCTCTTCCAGCACCACAAAGGCGAACCTGTGGTGGAAAGCGTCGTTCACTCAATAGGCCACGACCGGCATACTAGACGTAACAAGTTGTAGCTGTTCTCATTCTCCCAGGACATATTCCCTGATAGACCGCAACTTACGCGTTGTTGCGAACAGGACATTAATGAGCCTTTATCTCTCTTCCAGCACCACAAAGCAGATCCAATCGAGGACAGCAGAGTTCCTTGGCTATGGCCAGAACGGCCTACTTTAACAAGCAGCAGCTGCTCGGATTCACGACGGATACATTCTGTGATGAACAGGTACTTACCCCGGTGGTGCGTACAGACACACATGAGCATTTTCTGTCTTCCACCAGCACAAAGCATGTCTTCTCTAGAACAGCACTGTTCAACCACTGTGGCCTGAAAGATGGCCTGAAGATTCAGCTGTTCTCCTTAGCCGAGGAGATATTTCCTGATGTACCACAACTCACCCCGGTGGTGAGTACAGCTCATAAATGAGCCCTTCTCTATTCCAGCATCACAAAGCAGTTCCAATCGAAGACAGCGGAGTTTTCGCGCTTTGGCCCGAAGGCCTACCCAAACAAGCTACAGCTGTTCTCATTCACCGAGGAGATATTCCCTGATATACAGATACTTACCTGCGTTGTTCGTACAGTATATCAATGAGCCTTTATCTCTCTTCCAGCACCATAAAGCAGATCCTATGGAGAATAGCCGAGTTCACTCGCTATGTCCCGACCAGGCTACCTTAACAAGTTGCAGCTGTTCTCATTCACCGTGGAGCTATTTCCTGCTGGTGCCTAGAGGACCTTTATCTCTCTTCCAGCAACACTAAGAACATCCTACCTCTGAAAACACCGGGGGTCACTCGCTACGACCCGACCTTCGTACATGAACAAGCTGCAGCTGTACTAATTCACCGTGGAGATAATTCCTAGTATTTGCTATTTACCCCGCTGGTGCGAAGAGGACACAAATGAGCCTTTATCTCTCTTCCAGCACCCCAACGCCGATTGAATCTAGGACAGCGGAGTTTATTCCCTATAGCCCCACGATCCTACCCTATCAAGCTGCAGCTGTAATCATTCAGCTCGGAGATATTTCCTGATATACAGCTACTTACCTCCATTGTGCGTGTAGCCTTTATTTCTCTTCCAGCACTTTAAAGCAGATCCCTTCGAGAAGAGCGGATTTCACTCGCAATGTTCCCACCAGGCTACCTTAACAAGCTGCAGCTGTTCTCATTCACCATGGAGCTATTTCCTGCTATATAATTAGTTACCACGCTGGTGTGAAGAGGACTCAAAGGAGCCTTTATCTCTCTTCCAGCACCCCTAAGCCGATTAATACTAGGACAGCGGAGTTTATTCGCTATGGCCCCACGAGCTTACCTATCAAGCTGCAGCTGTAATCGTTCAGCTCGGAGGTATTTTCTGATATACAGCTACTTACCCGGTGGTGTAGAGAGATTATAAATGAGCCTTGATCACTCTTCCAGCACCACATAGCGAACCAATCGAGGACAGAGGAGTTCACTGTCTATGGCCCGCCCGATCAGCCTACTCTAACAAGCTGCAGCTGTTCTCATTCACCGAGGAGATGTTACGTGATGTACAGCTAGTTGCCCCTGTGGTGCATACAGGATGTAAATGAGCCTTTATCTCAATTCCAGCACCACCACGCAGATTCGATCTAGGACAGCGGAGTTTACTCTCTATGGCCGGTCAGGCCTCCAATAACAAGCTGCAGCTGTTCTCATTCACTGAGAAGGTATATAGCTATTCATCTCGGTGGTGCGTAAAATACATAAATTATCCTTTATCGCTCTTCCAGCACACCAATGCAGATCTTGTCAAGGGCAGCGGCGTTTACTCAATATAGCAGATCCTATGGAGGACAGTGGCGTTCACTCGCTATGGCCTGACCGGCCTACAGTACGGAACAGCAGCTGTTCTCATTCACTCAGGAGATAGTCCCTGATATAGGGCGACGTACCCCGCTGGTGCCTACAGGACACGTGAGCCTTTATCTCTCTTCCAGCAACACAGAGCACATCCTACCTCTGAGAACAGCGGGGGTCACTCGCTAAGTCCCAGCCAGCGTACGTGAACAAGCTGCAGCTGTACGAATTCACCGTGGAGATATTTCTTTGTATTTCCTACCCACCCCGCTGGTGCCTAGAGGACACAAATGAGCCTATATCTCTCTTCCCGAGCACAAATCAGATGCAATCGAGGACCACGGGGGTCACTCGCTATGGCCCGCACGGCCTAACCGACCTAGCTGCATCTGTTCTCATTCTCTGAGGAGATTTCCCAGATGTCCAGCTACTTAGCCCTGTGGTGCTTACAGTACACAAATGCGCCTTTATCTCTCTTCCAGCACCACAAAGCAGATCCAATCGAGGACAGCGGAGTTCCTTGGCTATGGCCAGATTGGCCTACTTTAACAAGCAGCAGCTGCTCGGATTCACGACGGATACATTCTGTGATGTACAGGTACTTACCCCGGTGGTGCGTACAGACACAAATGATCATTTTCTGTCTTCCACCACCACAAAGCATGTCCTCACTAGAACAGCAGTGTTCAACCGCTGTGGCCTGAAAGATGGCCTGAAGATTCAGCTGTTCTCCTTAGCCGAGGAGATATTTCCTGATGTACCACAACTCACCCCGGTGATGAGTACAGCTCATAAATGAGCCCTTCTGTATTCCAGCATCACAAAGCAGTTCCAATCGAAGACAGCGGAGTTTTCGCGCTTTGGCCCGAAGGCCTACCCAAACAAGCTACAGCTGTTCTCATTCACCGAGGAGATATTCCCTGATATACAGATACTTACCTGCGTTGTTCGTACAGTATATCAATGAGCCTTTATCTCTCTTCCAGCACCATAAAGCAGATCCTATGGAGAATAGCCGAGTTCACTCGCTATGTCCCGACCAGGCTACCTTAACAGTTGCAGCTGTTCTCATTCACCGTGGAGCTATTTCCTGCTGGTGCCTAGAGGACACAGGTGAACCTTTATCTCTCTTCCAGCACCCCAACGCCGATTGAATCGAGGACAGCGGAGTTTATTCCCTATGGCCCCACGATCCTACCCTATCAAGCTGCAGCTGTAATCATTCAGCTCGGAGATATTTCCTGATATACAGCTACTTACCTCCATTGTGCGTGTAGCCTTTATTTCTCTTCCACCACTTTAAAGCAGATCCCTTCGAGAAGAGCGAAGTTCACTCGCAATGTTCCCACCAGGCTACCTTATGTTAAGGTAGAACAGCTGCAGCTGTTCTCATTCAACTTGGAGCTATTTCCTGCTATATAATTAGTTACCACGCTGGTGTGAAGAGGACTCAAAGGAGCCTTTATCTCTCTTCCAGCACCCCTAAGCCGATTAATACTAGGACAGCGGAGTCTATTCGCTATGGCCCCACGAGCTTACCTATCAAGCTGCAGCTGTAATCATTCAGCTCGGAGGTATTTTCTGATATACAGCTACTTACCCGGTGGTGTAGAGAGATTATAAATGAGCCTTGATCACTCTTCCAGCACCACATAGCGAACCAATCGAGGACAGAGGAGTTCACTGTCTATGGCCCGCCCGATCAGCCTACTCTAACAAGCTGCAGCTGTTCTCATTCACCGAGGAGATGTTACGAGATGTACAGCTAGTTGCCCCTGTGGTGCATACAGGATGTAAATGAGCCTTTATCTCAATTCCAGCACCACCACGCAGATTCGATATAGGACAGCGGAGTTTACTCTCTATGGCCGGTCAGGCCTCCAATAACAAGCTGCAGCTGTTCTCATTCACTGAGAAGGTATATAGCTATTCATCTCGGTGGTGCGTAAAATACATAAATTATCCTTTATCGCTCTTCCAGCAAACCAATGCAGATCTTGTCAAGGACAGCGGCGTTTACTCAATATAGCAGATCCTATGGAGGACAGTGGCGTTCACTCGCTATGGCCTGACCGGCCTACAGTACGGAGCAGCAGCAGTTCTCATTCACTCAGGAGATAGTCCCTGATAGGGGGCGAAGTACCCCGCTGGCGCCTACAGGACACGTGAGCCTTTATCTCTCTTCCAGCAACACAGAACACATCCTACCTCTGAGAACAGCGGGGCTCACTCGCTAAGTCCCAGCCAGCGTACATGAACAAGCTGCACCTGTACGAATTCACCGTGGAGATATTTCTTTGTATTTCCTACCCACCCCGCTGGTGCCTAGAGGACACAAATGAGCCTATATCTCTCTTCCCGAGCACAAATCAGATGCAATCGAGGACCACGGGGTTCACTCGCTATGGCCCGCACGGCCTAACCGACCTAGCTGCATCTGTTCTCATTCTCTGAGGAGATTTCCCAGATGTCCAGCTACTTAGCCCTGTGGTGCTTACAGTACACAAATGCGCCTTTGTCTCTCTTCCAGCACCACAAAGGCGAACCTGGGGTGGAAAGCGTCGTTCACTCAATAGGCCACGACCGGCATACTAGACGTAACAAGTTGTAGCTGTTCTCATTCTCCCAGGACATATTCCCTGATAGACCGCAACTTACGCGTTGTTGCGAACAGGACATTAATGAGCCTTTATCTCTCTTCCAGCACCACAAAGCAGATCCAATCGAGGACAGCAGAGTTCCTTGGCTATGGCCAGAACGGCCTACTTTAACAAGCAGCAGCTGCTCGGATTCACGACGGATACATTCTGTGATGAACAGGTACTTACCCCGGTGGTGCGTACAGACACACATGAGCATTTTCTGTCTTCCACCAGCACAAAGCATGTCTTCTCTAGAACAGCACTGTTCAACCACTGTGGCCTGAAAGATGGCCTGAAGATTCAGCTGTTCTCCTTAGCCGAGGAGATATTTCCTGATGTACCACAACTCACCCCGGTGGTGAGTACAGGTCATAAATGAGCCCTTCTCTATTCCAGCATCACAAAGCAGTTCCAATCGAAGACAGCGGAGTTTTCGCGCTTTGGCCCGAAGGCCTACCCAAACAAGCTACAGCTGTTCTCATTCACCGAGGAGATATTTCCTGATATACAGATACTTACCTGCGTTGTTCGTACAGTATATCAATGAGCCTTTATCTCTCTTCCAGCACCATAAAGCAGATCCTATGGAGAATAGCCGAGTTCACTCGCTATGTCCCGACCAGGCTACCTTAACAAGTTGCAGCTGTTCTCATTCACCGTGGAGCTATTTCCTGCTGGTGCCTAGAGGACACAGGTGAACCTTTATCTCTCTTCCAGCAACACTAAGAACATCCTACCTCTGAAAACAGCGGGGGTCACTCGCTACGACCCGACCTTCGTACATGAACAAGCTGCAGCTGTACTAATTCACCGTGGAGATAATTCCTAGTATTTGCTATTTACCCCGCTGGTGCGAAGAGGACACAAATGAGCCTTTATCTCTCTTCCAGCACCCCAACGCCGATTGAATCTAGGACAGCGGAGTTTATTCCCTATAGCCCCACGATCCTACCCTATCAAGCTGCAGCTGTAATCATTCAGCTCGGAGATATTTCCTGATATACAGCTACTTACCTCCATTGTGCGTGTAGCCTTTATTTCTCTTCCAGCACTTTAAAGCAGATCCCTTCGAGAAGAGCGGATTTCACTCGCAATGTTCCCACCAGGCTACCTTAACAAGCTGCAGCTGTTCTCATTCACCATGGAGCTATTTCCTGCTATATAATTAGTTACCCCGCTGGTGTGAAGAGGACTCAAAGGAGCCTTTATCTCTCTTCCAGCACCCCTAAGCCGATTAATACTAGGACAGCGGAGTTTATTCGCTATGGCCCCACGAGCTTACCTATCAAGCTGCAGCTGTAATCATTCAGCTCGGAGGTATTTTCTGATATACAGCTACTTACCCGGTGGTGTAGAGAGATTATAAATGAGCCTTGATCACTCTTCCAGCACCACATAGCGAACCAATCGAGGACAGAGGAGTTCACTGTCTATGGCCCGCCCGATCAGCCTACTCTAACAAGCTGCAGCTGTTCTCATTCACCGAGGAGATGTTACGTGATGTACAGCTAGTTGCCCCTGTGGTGCATACAGGATGTAAATGAGCCTTTATCTCAATTCCAGCACCACCACGCAGATTCGATCTAGGACAGCGGAGTTTACTCTCTATGGCCGGTCAGGCCTCCAATAACAAGCTGCAGCTGTTCTCATTCACTGAGAAGGTATATAGCTATTCATCTCGGTGGTGCGTAAAATACATAAATTATCCTTTATCGCTCTTCCAGCACACCAATGCAGATCTTGTCAAGGGCAGCGGCGTTTACTCAATATAGCAGATCCTATGGAGGACAGTGGCGTTCACTCGCTATGGCCTGACCGGCCTACAGTACGGAGCAGCAGCTGTTCTCATTCACTCAGGAGATAGTCCCTGATATAGGGCGACGTACCCCGCTGGTGCCTACAGGACACGTGAGCGTTTATCTCTCTTCCAGCAACACAGAGCACATCCTACCTCTGAGAACAGCGGGGGTCACTCGCTAAGTCCCAGCCAGCGTACGTGAACAAGCTGCAGCTGTACGAATTCACCGTGGAGATATTTCTTTGTATTTCCTACCCACCCCGCTGGTGCCTAGAGGACACAAATGAGCCTATATCTCTCTTCCCGAGCACAAATCAGATGCAATCGAGGACCACGGGGGTCACTCGCTATGGCCCGCACGGCCTAACCGACCTAGCTGCATCTGTTCTCATTCTCTGAGGAGATTTCCCAGATGTCCAGCTACTTAGCCCTGTGGTGCTTACAGTACACAAATGCGCCTTTATCTCTCTTCCAGCACCACAAAGGCGAAACTGTGGAGGAAAGCGTCGTTCACTCAATAGGCCACGACCGGCATACTAGACCTAACAAGTTGTAGCTGTTCTCATTCTCCCAGGACATATTCCCTGATAGACCGCAACTTGCACGTTGTTGCGAACAGGACATTAATGAGCCTTTATCTCTCTTCCAGCACCACAAAGCAGATCCAATCGAGGACAGCGGAGTTCCTTGGCTATGGCCAGATTGGCCTACTTTAACATGCAGCAGCTGCTCGGATTCACGACGGATACATTCTGTGATGTACAGGTACTTACCCCGGTGGTGCGTACAGACACAAATGATCATTTTCTGTCTTCCACCACCACAAAGCATGTCCTCACTAGAACAGCAGTGTTCAACCGCTGTGGCCTGAAAGATGGCCTGAAGATTCAGCTGTTCTCCTTAGCCGAGGAGATATTTCCTGATGTACCACAACTCACCCCGGTGATGAATACAGCTCATAAATGAGCCCTTCTGTATTCCAGCATCACAAAGCAGTTCCAATCGAAGACAGCGGAGTTTTCGCGCTTTGGCCCGAAGGCCTACCCAAACAAGCTACAGCTGTTCTCATTCACCGAGGAGATATTCCCTGATATACAGATACTTACCTGCGTTGTTCGTACAGTATATCAATGAGCCTTTATCTCTCTTCCAGCACCATAAAGCAGATCCTATGGAGAATAGCCGAGTTCACTCGCTATGTCCCGACCAGGCTACCTTAACAGTTGCAGCTGTTCTCATTCACCGTGGAGCTATTTCCTGCTGGTGCCTAGAGGACACAGGTGAACCTTTATCTCTCTTCCAGCACCCCAACGCCGATTGAATCGAGGACAGCGGAGTTTATTCCCTATGGCCCCACGTTCCTACCCTATCAAGCTGCAGCTGTAATCATTCAGCTCGGAGATATTTCCTGACATACAGCTACTTACCTCCATTGTGCGTGTAGCCTTTATTTCTCTTCCACCACTTTAAAGCAGATCCCTTCGAGAAGAGCGGAGTTCACTCGCAATGTTCCCACCAGGCTACCTTATGTTAAGGTAGAACAGCTGCAGCTGTTCTCATTCAACTTGGAGCTATTTCCTGCTATATAATTAGTTACCACGCTGGTGTGAAGAGGACTCAAAGGAGCCTTTATCTCTCTTCCAGCACCCCTAAGCCGATTAATACTAGGACAGCGGAGTCTATTCGCTATGGCCCCACGAGCTTACCTATCAAGCTGCAGCTGTAATCATTCAGCTCGGAGGTATTTTCTGATATACAGCTACTTACCCGGTGGTGTAGAGAGATTATAAATGAGCCTTGATCACTCTTCCAGCACCACATAGCGAACCAATCGAGGACAGAGGAGTTCACTGTCTATGGCCCGCCCGATCAGCCTACTCTAACAAGCTGCAGCTGTTCTCATTCACCGAGGAGATGTTACGAGATGTACAGCTAGTTGCCCCTGTGGTGCATACAGGATGTAAATGAGCCTTTATCTCAATTCCAGCACCACCACGCAGATTCGATATAGGACAGCGGAGTTTACTCTCTATGGCCGGTCAGGCCTCCAATAACAAGCTGCAGCTGTTCTCATTCACTGAGAAGGTATATAGCTATTCATCTCGGTGGTGCGTAAAATACATAAATTATCCTTTATCGCTCTTCCAGCAAACCAATGCAGATCTTGTCAAGGACAGCGGCGTTTACTCAATATAGCAGATCCTATGGAGGACAGTGGCGTTCACTCGCTATGGCCTGACCGGCCTACAGTACGGAGCAGCAGCTGTTCTCATTCACTCAGGAGATAGTCCCTGATAGGGGGCGAAGTACCCCGCTGGCGCCTACAGGACACGTGAGCCTTTATCTCTCTTCCAGCAACACAGAACACATCCTACCTCTGAGAACAGCGGGGCTCACTCGCTAAGTCCCAGCCAGCGTACATGAACAAGCTGCACCTGTACGAATTCACCGTGGAGATATTTCTTTGTATTTCCTACCCACCCCGCTGGTGCCTAGAGGACACAAATGAGCCTATATCTCTCTTCCCGAGCACAAATCAGATGCAATCGAGGACCACGGGGTTCACTCGCTATGGCCCGCACGGCCTAACCGACCTAGCTGCATCTGTTCTCATTCTCTGAGGAGATTTCCCAGATGTCCAGCTACTTAGCCCTGTGGTGCTTACAGTACACAAATGCGCCTTTGTCTCTCTTCCAGCACCACAAAGGCGAACCTGGGGTGGAAAGCGTCGTTCACTCAATAGGCCACGACCGGCATACTAGACGTAACAAGTTGTAGCTGTTCTCATTCTCCCAGGACATATTCCCTGATAGACCGCAACTTACGCGTTGTTGCGAACAGGACATTAATGAGCCTTTATCTCTCTTCCAGCACCACAAAGCAGATCCAATCGAAGACAGCAGAGTTCCTTGGCTATGGCCAGAACGGCCTACTTTAACAAGCAGCAGCTGCTCGGATTCACGACGGATACATTCTGTGATGAACAGGTACTTACCCCGGTGGTGCGTACAGACACACATGAGCATTTTCTGTCTTCCACCAGCACAAAGCATGTCTTCTCTAGAACAGCACTGTTCAACCACTGTGGCCTGAAAGATGGCCTGAAGATTCAGCTGTTCTCCTTAGCCGAGGAGATATTTCCTGATGTACCACAACTCACCCCGGTGGTGAGTACAGGTCATAAATGAGCCCTTCTCTATTCCAGCATCACAAAGCAGTTCCAATCGAAGACAGCGGAGTTTTCGCGCTTTGGCCCGAAGGCCTACCCAAACAAGCTACAGCTGTTCTCATTCACCGAGGAGATATTTCCTGATATACAGATACTTACCTGCGTTGTTCGTACAGTATATCAATGAGCCTTTATCTCTCTTCCAGCACCATAAAGCAGATCCTATGGAGAATAGCCGAGTTCACTCGCTATGTCCCGACCAGGCTACCTTAACAAGTTGCAGCTGTTCTCATTCACCGTGGAGCTATTTCCTGCTGGTGCCTAGAGGACACAGGTGAACCTTTATCTCTCTTCCAGCAACACTAAGAACATCCTACCTCTGAAAACAGCGGGGGTCACTCGCTACGACCCGACCTTCGTACATGAACAAGCTGCAGCTGTACTAATTCACCGTGGAGATAATTCCTAGTATTTGCTATTTACCCCGCTGGTGCGAAGAGGACACAAATGAGCCTTTATCTCTCTTCCAGCACCCCAACGCCGATTGAATCTAGGACAGCGGAGTTTATTCCCTATAGCCCCACGATCCTACCCTATCAAGCTGCAGCTGTAATCATTCAGCTCGGAGATATTTCCTGATATACAGCTACTTACCTCCATTGTGCGTGTAGCCTTTATTTCTCTTCCAGCACTTTAAAGCAGATCCCTTCGAGAAGAGCGGATTTCACTCGCAATGTTCCCACCAGGCTACCTTAACAAGCTGCAGCTGTTCTCATTCACCATGGAGCTATTTCCTGCTATATAATTAGTTACCCCGCTGGTGTGAAGAGGACTCAAAGGAGCCTTTATCTCTCTTCCAGCACCCCTAAGCCGATTAATACTAGGACAGCGGAGTTTATTCGCTATGGCCCCACGAGCTTACCTATCAAGCTGCAGCTGTAATCATTCAGCTCGGAGGTATTTTCTGATATACAGCTACTTACCCGGTGGTGTAGAGAGATTATAAATGAGCCTTGATCACTCTTCCAGCACCACATAGCGAACCAATCGAGGACAGAGGAGTTCACTGTCTATGGCCCGCCCGATCAGCCTACTCTAACAAGCTGCAGCTGTTCTCATTCACCGAGGAGATGTTACGTGATGTACAGCTAGTTGCCCCTGTGGTGCATACAGGATGTAAATGAGCCTTTATCTCAATTCCAGCACCACCACGCAGATTCGATATAGGACAGCGGAGTTTACTCTCTATGGCCGGTCAGGCCTCCAATAACAAGCTGCAGCTGTTCTCATTCACTGAGAAGGTATATAGCTATTCATCTCGGTGGTGCGTAAAATACATAAATTATCCTTTATCGCTCTTCCAGCACACCAATGCAGATCTTGTCAAGGGCAGCGGCGTTTACTCAATATAGCAGATCCTATGGAGGACAGTGGCGTTCACTCGCTATGGCCTGACCGGCCTACAGTACGGAGCAGCAGCTGTTCTCATTCACTCAGGAGATAGTCCCTGATATAGGGCGACGTACCCCGCTGGTGCCTACAGGACACGTGAGCGTTTATCTCTCTTCCAGCAACACAGAGCACATCCTACCTCTGAGAACAGCGGGGGTCACTCGCTAAGTCCCAGCCAGCGTACGTGAACAAGCTGCAGCTGTACGAATTCACCGTGGAGATATTTCTTTGTATTTCCTACCCACCCCGCTGGTGCCTAGAAGACACAAATGAGCCTATATCTCTCTTCCCGAGCACAAATCAGATGCAATCGAGGACCACGGGGGTCACTCGCTATGGCCCGCACGGCCTAACCGACCTAGCTGCATCTGTTCTCATTCTCTGAGGAGATTTCCCAGATGTCCAGCTACTTAGCCCTGTGGTGCTTACAGTACACAAATGCGCCTTTATCTCTCTTCCAGCACCACAAAGGCGAACCTGTGGAGGAAAGCGTCGTTCACTCAATAGGCCACGACCGGCATACTAGACCTAACAAGTTGTAGCTGTTCTCATTCTCCCAGGACATATTCCCTGATAGACCGCAACTTGCACGTTGTTGCGAACAGGACATTAATGAGCCTTTATCTCTCTTCCAGCACCACAAAGCAGATCCAATCGAGGACAGCGGAGTTCCTTGGCTATGGCCAGATTGGCATACTTTAACAAGCAGCAGCTGCTCGGATTCACGACGGATACATTCTGTGATGTACAGGTACTTACCCCGGTGGTGCGTACAGACACAAATGATCATTTTCTGTCTTCCACCACCACAAAGCATGTCCTCACTAGAACAGCAGTGTTCAACCGCTGTGGCCTGAAAGATGGCCTGAAGATTCAGCTGTTCTCCTTAGCCGAGGAGATATTTCCTGATGTACCACAACTCACCCCGGTGATGAATACAGCTCATAAATGAGCCCTTCTGTATTCCAGCATCACAAAGCAGTTCCAATCGAAGACAGCGGAGTTTTCGCGCTTTGGCCCGAAGGCCTACCCAAACAAGCTACAGCTGTTCTCATTCACCGAGGAGATATTCCCTGATATACAGATACTTACCTGCGTTGTTCGTACAGTATATCAATGAGCCTTTATCTCTCTTCCAGCACCATAAAGCAGATCCTATGGAGAATAGCCGAGTTCACTCGCTATGTCCCGACCAGGCTACCTTAACAGTTGCAGCTGTTCTCATTCACCGTGGAGCTATTTCCTGCTGGTGCCTAGAGGACACAGGTGAACCTTTATCTCTCTTCCAGCACCCCAACGCCGATTGAATCGAGGACAGCGGAGTTTATTCCCTATGGCCCCACGATCCTACCCTATCAAGCTGCAGCTGTAATCATTCAGCTCGGAGATATTTCCTGATATACAGCTACTTACCTCCATTGTGCGTGTAGCCTTTATTTCTCTTCCACCACTTTAAAGCAGATCCCTTCGAGAAGAGCGGAGTTCACTCGCAATGTTCCCACCAGGCTACCTTATGTTAAGGTAGAACAGCTGCAGCTGTTCTCATTCAACTTGGAGCTATTTCCTGCTATATAATTAGTTACCACGCTGGTGTGAAGAGGACTCAAAGGAGCCTTTATCTCTCTTCCAGCACCCCTAAGCCGATTAATACTAGGACAGCGGAGTCTATTCGCTATGGCCCCACGAGCTTACCTATCAAGCTGCAGCTGTAATCATTCAGCTCGGAGGTATTTTCTGATATACAGCTACTTACCCGGTGGTGTAGAGAGATTATAAATGAGCCTTGATCACTCTTCCAGCACCACATAGCGAACCAATCGAGGACAGAGGAGTTCACTGTCTATGGCCCGCCCGATCAGCCTACTCTAACAAGCTGCAGCTGTTCTCATTCACCGAGGAGATGTTACGAGATGTACAGCTAGTTGCCCCTGTGGTGCATACAGGATGTAAATGAGCCTTTATCTCAATTCCAGCACCACCACGCAGATTCGATATAGGACAGCGGAGTTTACTCTCTATGGCCGGTCAGGCCTCCAATAACAAGCTGCAGCTGTTCTCATTCACTGAGAAGGTATATAGCTATTCATCTCGGTGGTGCGTAAAATACATAAATTATCCTTTATCGCTCTTCCAGCAAACCAATGCAGATCTTGTCAAGGACAGCGGCGTTTACTCAATATAGCAGATCCTATGGAGGACAGTGGCGTTCACTCGCTATGGCCTGACCGGCCTACAGTACGGAGCAGCAGCTGTTCTCATTCACTCAGGAGATAGTCCCTGATAGGGGGCGAAGTACCCCGCTGGCGCCTACAGGACACGTGAGCCTTTATCTCTCTTCCAGCAACACAGAACACATCCTACCTCTGAGAACAGCGGGGCTCACTCGCTAAGTCCCAGCCAGCGTACATGAACAAGCTGCACCTGTACGAATTCACCGTGGAGATATTTCTTTGTATTTCCTACCCACCCCGCTGGTGCCTAGAGGACACAAATGAGCCTATATCTCTCTTCCCGAGCACAAATCAGATGCAATCGAGGACCACGGGGTTCACTCGCTATGGCCCGCACGGCCTAACCGACCTAGCTGCATCTGTTCTCATTCTCTGAGGAGATTTCCCAGATGTCCAGCTACTTAGCCCTGTGGTGCTTACAGTACACAAATGCGCCTTTGTCTCTCTTCCAGCACCACAAAGGCGAACCTGTGGTGGAAAGCGTCGTTCACTCAATAGGCCACGACCGGCATACTAGACGTAACAAGTTGTAGCTGTTCTCATTCTCCCAGGACATATTCCCTGATAGACCGCAACTTACACGTTGTTGCGAACAGGACATTAATGAGCCTTTATCTCTCTTCCAGCACCACAAAGCAGATCCAATCGAGGACAGCAGAGTTCCTTGGCTATGGCCAGAACGGCCTACTTTAACAAGCAGCAGCTGCTCGGATTCACGACGGATACATTCTGTGATGTACAGGTACTTACCCCGGTGGTGCGTACAGACACACATGAGCATTTTCTGTCTTCCACCAGCACAAAGCATGTCTTCTCTAGAACAGCACTGTTCAACCACTGTGGCCTGAAAGATGGCCTGAAGATTCAGCTGTTCTCCTTAGCCGAGGAGATATTTCCTGATGTACCACAACTCACCCCGGTGGTGAGTACAGGTCATAAATGAGCCCTTCTCTATTCCATCATCACAAAGCAGTTCCAATCGAAGACAGCGGAGTTTTCACGCTTTGGCCCGAAGGCCTACCCAAACAAGCTACAGCTGTTCTCATTCACCGAGGAGATATTCCCTGATATACAGATACTTACCTGCGTTGTTCGTACAGTATATCAATGATCCTTTATCTCTCTTCCAGCACCATAAAGCAGATCCTATGGAGAATAGCCGAGTTCACTCGCTATGTCCCGACCAGGCTACCTTAACAAGTTGCAGCTGTTCTCATTCACCGTGGAGCTATTTCCTGCTGGTGCCTAGAGGACACAGGTGAACCTTTATCTCTCTTCCAGCAACACTAAGAACATCCTACCTCTGAAAACAGCGGGGGTCACTCGCTAAGACCCGACCTTCGTACATGAACAAGCTGCAGCTGTACTAATTCACCGTGGAGATAATTCCTAGTATTTGCTATTTACCCCGCTGGTGCGATGAGGACACAAATGAGCCTTTATCTCTCTTCCAGCAACCCAACGCCGATTGAATCTAGGACAGCGGAGTTTATTCCCTATGGCCCCATGATCCTACCCTATCAAGCTGCAGCTGTAATCATTCAGCTCGGAGATATTTCCTGATATACATACAGCTACTTACCTCCATTGTGCGTGTAGCCTTTATTTCTCTTCCAGCACTTTAAAGCAGATCCCTTCGAGAAGAGCGGATTTCACTCGCAATGTTCCCACCAGGCTACCTTAACAAGCTGCAGCTGTTCTCATTCACCATGGAGCTATTTCCTGCTATATAATTAGTTACCCCGCTGGTGTGAAGAGGACTCAAAGGAGCCTTTATCTCTCTTCCAGCACCCCTAAGCCGATTAATACTAGGACAGCGGAGTTTATTCGCTATGGCCCCACGAGCTTACCTATCAAGCTGCAGCTGTATTCGTTCAGCTCGGAGGTATTTTCTTATATACAGCTACTTACCCGGTGGTGTAGAGAGATTATAAATGAGCCTTGATCACTCTTCCAGCACCACATAGCGAACCAATCGAGGACAGAGGAGTTCACTGTCTATGGCCCGCCCGATCAGCCTACTCTAACAAGCTGCAGCTGTTCTCATTCACCGAGGAGATGTTACGTGATGTACAGCTAGTTGCCCCTGTGGTGCATACAGGATGTAAATGAGCCTTTATCTCAATTCCAGCACCACCACGCAGATTCGATATAGGACAGCGGAGTTTACTCTCTATGGCCGGTCAGGCCTCCAATAACAAGCTGCAGCTGTTCTCATTCACTGAGAAGGTATATAGCTATTCATCTCGGTGGTGCGTAAAATACATAAATTATCCTTTATCGCTCTTCCAGCAAACCAATGCAGATCTTGTCAAGGACAGCGGCGTTTACTCAATATAGCAGATCCTATGGAGGACAGTGGCGTTCACTCGCTATGGCCTGACCGGCCTACAGTACGGAGCAGCAGCTGTTCTCATTCACTCAGGAGATAGTCCCTGATAGGGGGCGATGTACCACGCTGGCGCCTACAGGACACGTGAGCCTTTATCTCTCTTCCAGCAACACAGAACACATCCTACCTCTGAGAACAGCGGGGCTCACTCGCTAAGTCCCAGCCAGCGTACATGAACAAGCTGCACCTGTACGAATTCACCGTGGAGATATTTCTTTGTATTTCCTACCCACCCCGCTGGTGCCTAGAGGACACAAATGAGCCTATATCTCTCTTCCCGAGCACAAATCAGATGCAATCGAGGACCACGGGGTTCACTCGCTATGGCCCGCACGTCCTAACCGACCTAGCTGCATCTGTTCTCATTCTCTGAGGAGATTTCCAAGATGTCCAGCTACTTAGCCCTGTGGTGCTTACCGTACACAAATGCGCCTTTATCTCTCTTCCAGCACCACAAAGGCGAACCTGTGGTGGAAAGCGTCGTTCAATCAATAAGCCACGACCGGCATACTAGACGTAACAAGTTGTAGCTGTTCTCATTCTCCCAGGACATATTCCCTGAAAGACCGCAACTTACGCGTTGTTGGGAACAGGACATTAATGAGCCTTTATCTCTCTTCCAGCACCACAAAGCAGATCCAATCGAGGACAGCGGAGTTCCCTGGCTATGGCCAGAACGGCCTACTTCAACAACCAGCAGCTGCTCGGATTCACGACGGATACATTCTGTGATGTACAGGTACTTACCCCGGTGGTGCGTACAGACACAAATGAGCATTTTCTGTCTTCCACCACCACAAAGCATGTCTTCTCTAGAACAGCACTGTTCAACCGCTGTGGCCTGAAAGATGGCCTGAAGATTCAGCTGTTCTCCTTAGCCGAGGAGATATTTCCTGATGAACCACAACTCACCCCGGTGGTGAGTACAGGTCATAAATGAGCCCTTCTCTATTCCAGCATCACAAAGCAGTTCCAATCGAAGACAGCGGAGTTTTCGCGCTTTGGCCCGAAGGCCTACCCAAACAAGCTGCAGCTGTTCTCATTCACCGAGGAGATATTCCCTGATATACAGATACTTACCTGCGTTGTTCGTACAGTATATCAATGAGCCTTTATCTCTCTTCCAGCACCATAAAGCAGATCCTATGGAGAATAGCCGAGTTCACTCGCTATGTCCCGACCAGGCTACCTTAACAAGTTGCAGCTGTTCTCATTCACCGTGGAGCTATTTCCTGCTGGTGCCTAGAGGACACAGGTGAACCTTTATCTCTCTTCCAGCAACACTAAGCACATCCTACCTCTGAAAACAGCGGGGGTCACTCGCTAAGACCCGACCTTCGTACATGAACAAGCTGCAGCTGTACTAATTCACCGTGGAGATAATTCCTGGTATTTGCTATTTACCCCGCTGGTGCGAAGAGGACACAAATGAGCCTTTATCTCTCTTCCAGCACCCCAACGCCGATTGAATCTAGGACAGCGGAGTTTATTCCCTATGGCCCCACGATCCTACCCTATCAAGCTGCAGCTGTAATCATTCAGCTCGCAGATATTTCCTGATATATCCCTTCTGAGAATTGAAACAGCTGGAGCTTGTTAAGGTAATTACACAGGGGAAAGGATAATGTACTGGGAACTCCTCAGAAGAATCTGATTTGTGGTGAGGGGAGAGAGATAAAAGCTCATTTAGGAACGACATGAACATGCTGCGTAGGGAGCTGTTTATCAGTAATTTTTCCACTGAGATTAAGAAAAGCAGTAACTTAATAAATTAAGTACTTCCTGGTATGGTTACTGTACTGGTAACTCCCCAAAAGAACCTGGATTGTGGTGAGGGAACAGAGAAAAAAGCTCATTTAGGACCTACCCTTACGAAGGGGGTAGGCAGCTGTATATAAGTGAGTATACTTTCTGGGAATAAAAACAGCTGGAGCTTGTTAAGGTAATTACACAGGGGAAAGGATAATGTACTGGGAACTCCTCAGAAGAATCTGATTTGTGGTGAGGGGAGAGAGATAAAAGCTCATTTATGAACGCCATGAAAATGCTGCGTAGGTAGCTGTTTATCAGTTAATATCTCCACTGAGATTAAGAAAAGCAGTAGCTTAATAAATTAAGTACTTCCTGTTATGGTTACTGTACTGGTAACTCCCCAAAAAAATCTGGCTTGTTGTGAGGGAACAGAGAAAAAAGCTCATTTAGGACCTGCACTTACGAAGGGGGTAGGCAGTTGTATATCACGGAGTATCCCTTCTGAGAATAAAAACAGCTGGAGCTTGTTTAGGTCATTACACAGGGCAAAGCATAATGTACTGGGAACTCCTAGGAAGAATCTGATTTGTGGTGAGGGGAGAGAGATAAAAGCTCATTTAGGAACGACCTGAGCATGCTGCGTAGGTACATGTTTATCAGTAAATATCTCCACTGAGATTAAGAAAAGCAGTAGCTTAATAAATTAAGTACTTCTTGGTATGGTTACTGTACAGGTAACTCCCCAAAAGAATCTGGATTGTGGTGAGGGAACAGAGAAAAAAGCTCATTTAGGACCTGCACTTACGAAGGGGGTAGGCAGCTGTATATCAGGGAGTAAACCTTCTGAGAATAAAAACAGCTGGAGCTTGTTACGGTAATTACACAGGGTAAAGGATAATGTACTGGGAACTCCTCAGAAGAATCTGATTTGTGGTCAGGGGAGAGAGATAAAAGCTGATTTAGGAACGACATGAAAATGCTGCATAGCTAGCTGTTTATCAGTAAATATCTCCACTGAGATGAAGAAAAGCAGTAGCTTAATAAATTAAGTACTTCCTGGTATGGTTACTGTACTGGTAACTCCCCAAAAGAATCTGGATTGTGGTGAGGGAACAGAGAAAAAAGCTCATTTAGGACCTGCACTTACGAAGGGGGTAGGCAGCTGTATATTAGGGAGTATCCCTTCTGAGAATAAAAACAGCTGGATCTTGTTAAGGTAATTACACAGGGGAAAGGATAATGTACTGGGAACTCCTCAGAAGAATCTGATTTGTGGTGAGGGGAGAGAGATAAAAGCTCATTTAAGAACGACCTGAACAAGCTGCATAGGTAGCTGTTTATCAGTAAATATCTCCACTGAGATTAAGAAAAGCAGTAGCTTAATAAATTAAGTACTTCCTGCTATGGTTACTGTACTGGTAATTCCCCAAAATTATCTGGAATGTGGTGAGGGAACAGAGAAAAAAGCTCATTTAGGACCTGCACTTACGAAGGTGGTAGGCAGCTGTATATCAGGGAGTAAACCTTCTGATAATAAAAACAGCTGGAAGTTGTTAAGGTAATTACACAGGGGAAAGGATAATGTACTGGGAACTCCTCAGAAGAATCTGATTTGTGGTGAGGGGAGAGAGATAAAAGCTCATTTAGGAACGACATGAACATGCTGCGTAGGTAGCTGTTTATCAGTAAATATCTCCACTGAGATTAAGAAAAGCAGTTGCTTAATAAATTAAGTACTTCCTGGTATGGTTACTGTACTGGTAACTCCCCAAAAGAACCTGGATTGTGGTGAGGGACCAGAGAAAAAAGCTCATTTAGGACCTGATCTTACGAAGGGGGTAGGCAGCTGTATATCAGGGAGTATCCCTTCTGAGAATAAAAACAGCTGGAGCTTGTTAAGGTAATTACACAGGGGAAAGGATAAAGTACTGGGAACTCCACAGAAGAGTCTGATTTGTGGTGAGGGGAGAGAGAAAAAAGCTCATTTAAGAACGACATGAATATGCTGCATAGGTAGCTGTTTATCAGTAAATATCTCCACTAAGATTAAGAAAAGCAGTAGCTTAATAAATTAAGTACTGCCTGGTATGGTTACTGTACCGGTAACTCCCCAAAAGAATCTGGAATGTGGTGAGGGAACAGAGAAAAAAGCTCATTTAGGACCTGCACTTACGAAGGGGGTAGGCAGCTGTATATCAGGGAGTAAACCTTCTGAGAATAAAAACAGCTGGAGCTTGTTACGGTAATTACACAGGGGAAAGGATAATGTACTGGGAACTCCTCAGAAGAATCTGATTTGTGGTGAGCGGAGAGAGATAAAAGCTCATTTAGGAACGACATGAATGCTAATTTAGGAACGACATGAACATGCTGCATAGGTAGCTGTTTATCAGTAAATATCTCCACTGAGATTAAGAAAAGCAGTAGCTTAATAAATTAAGTACTTCCTGTTGTGGTTACTGTACTGGTAACTCCCCAAAAGAATCTGGATTGTGGTGAGGGAACAGAGAATAAAGCTCATTTAGGACCTGCACTTACGAAGGGGG
>NW_025960383.1:0-38331 GCF_023159225.1 Perognathus longimembris pacificus
CAGACTAATAGGATGTCAGTCGCAGGAAAAGGAGCCACAAGGTAGAAAAGGAAGGCCCCAACCCTCCTCCCTCATATACACACCTCCTGCACAGAGAAAAGAAGCAGAGGGATTTGGGGACAGAACAGGGAGACTACAGCTTAGAGGAATGCGGACTGTTGTGCACGAGAGGACTGGGAGAGGCCAGGAGTACAGAGGCTGAGAGCAGAGGGCGAATTGGAGAAGATAGCAAGGGCCAGGAAGAGGGAGGGGGTTCTGAATTCCTCAGAGGAAGGGACGAGATGCGTCGGGAGCTGTGTAGCCTGTGAAGCTCAGATGGAGGAGGAGGAAAATGGGAAGCAGAGGCAGGGGCGAAGAGGCAGAGGCCCCGGTGGCACGCGTGAGTTGATAGGAGTCTGGAGGCAGGAAGGCTAATGCTAGGAGTGGAAGCAGCAGCAGGGCAGGGGCAAGGAGGGCATGAAGAGACAATCTCAGGAGTTTGTGGTGAAGCAAATATGAGTGCAGGGGACAAGCCTCAGGAACTCAGCCGCTGATGGAAGTTGGTGGCGAGGAAGGCCAGGATGCTTGCCACGGGACGGGCGCCGTGCCCCCAAGCCCATGTACCAAACGAGACGGAAATAGAGCCAGGGCATTCTGGGGCACAGGCCTCTGCCCCTCGCTGCCCACAGTGCCTTGCTTCAGGGTGTAGACCAGAGGGGTAAAGAATGCCTTCTTTGGTTGGGGGGTACTTCCTGGGGATAATCCCGTGGTCCTGCCGCATTCACATGTCTCCCCTCATTGCATTCCGCCAAGAGTTGTTTGCAATTCAGGTCGCTCAAGCTGCACGGTACAGGGAATGGGAAACAGGTAAGGACAGCAGGGGAAGACACAAGTGCCAATGGGCTGGCCAACATGCAGGGCTGGGCTCCCTAGCCACGCCCACCACAACAATATCAGGCTTGATTCGATCAAGTCGGACCCAGTGCCCTGAAAACCCTTAGCACCTTCCAAGGCACGGTAAACTGGGTGTGCTCGCAAGTGCGTGAGTGTGTCCGTGTTTGGTTGTACGAGTGCGTGTGTGTTCCTGACACCGTACATGGGTGTACTTCCTAAACATAAGTCTGGATATGTGTAAATAGGCATCTGGATGTGGATCCAGAGGTCCCGTCACAGTGTGTTGCTGAGTGAGCATGTGGAGGCTGCGGCGAGTGACAGAGAAAGACAGAGATGGAGAGTGGGCTTGCATGTGAGAAATTTTCTGTCCATGTGCGGTGGCAGGAGTGTGTCCGATATGAAGTTGAACAGATGCAATTCAAAGTGTGTGCACGTATACTTGCTTGCTTGAAATTCCCAGGAAACCATTCATTGGCAAGGCTGCCTTTAGTGCTGTCTGCTTCTCCAAGGTCTCTCCAGACATGAGTCCGGGGATGCTAAGCAGCCACTGCTGTTGGCGATCCGCATGACAGTGATGATGACGCCTACGAATAGCATTGCTGGGAGCCAGGGTGCCTTGGCCAACGCAGGGAAGCGTCAGAATTCCCTTTCCCTGGTGTCTGAGCATAGCACCCTGCAGGAGCCTTAAACTTATGGCTGTGAGCCAACGCCCCCGGCATTGCCAGCTCCTGCCTATAGCCATTATGACCCACCGCTACTCGGTAGGAGGAAGGATCTGGCAGAGATGTGGCCAGAGAGGCCAGGCAAGAGGGCAAACAAGAGTGGAGCGGTCACCTGTGCAGTTAGGAGAACCCAATAACCCCTCACCTGCTGACCTTGAATCTCCATTCTGCTGTCATCGAACAGATGACGTGGATGGGGAGAGAGGTGGCGGATTCAGACACCGGCCACTTCCAGGACTGGCAAGGGCAGAGGAGGTGGGGGAGCTGTCCAACACGGGTTCAGCCAGGATGTGGGATGGAGCGGGAGCGGAGGTGCACAGTGGGACCCAGCCCGTCCCAGCGGGGATTCCAGGTGTGCGATTTGTGGCTCCGGAGCTCCTGTATTTCCCTGTTGGCCTGTGAGGACTGGTGAGCAGTCAGAGCCAACCCCTAAGGGCCTTTCGCGTCCCTTTCGCTATGGCAACTCCACTTGGAACACTGGCACACGTCAGCAGGTGGCGCCTAGAACCTGATCACGTCACAGAGCCGCCTAACCCTCCAGGCACCGCCCAGAGGCTTCCAGCACCCCTGGGGCGCATGTGCAGTCAAGGAGGCATAAGCAGGGCCTGATGGGCTGTGAGCAACAACTGACTACCGCTAAGAGGCGTCACTCCCCCTCCCGCTAAAGCTGATCCTGTTGGAATGCAAATGCAAGTGCACCTACAGCACACTGGGCGAGGCATAGAAACCCAAATCATCCAGCCACCTCCTGGAGGCTTTGCTACACGGCGGGGCCGCGCATGCGCAGTCCTGCAACGTCAGAAGCACACCAGGCTGCTACCTAGCAAGCCAGTGAAGGGCTTCAAGTGGTCTCGGTCAAGTGAGCAGTTGCTTTTTCCAGACTAATAGGATGTCAGTCGCAGGAAAAGGAGCCACAAGGTAGAAAAGGAAGGCCCCAACCCTCCTCCCTCATATACACACCTCCTGCACAGAGAAAAGAAGCAGAGGGATTTGGGGACAGAACAGGAGACTACAGCTTAGAGGAATGCGGACTGTTGTGCACGAGAGGACTGGGAGAGGCCAGGAGTACAGAGGCTGAGAGCAGAGGGCGAATTGGAGAAGATAGCAAGGGCCCAGGGAAGAGGGAGGGGTTCTGAATTCCTCAGAGGAAGGGACGAGATGCGTCGGGAGCTGTGTAGCCTGTGAAGCTCAGATGGAGGAGGAGGAAAATGGGAAGCAGAGGCAGGGGCGAAGAGGCAGAGGCCCGGTGGCACGCGTGAGTTGATAGGAGTCTGGAGGCAGGAAGGCTAATGCTAGGAGTGGATGCAGCAGCAGGGCAGGGGCAAGGAGGGCATGAAGAGACAATCTCAGGGAGTTTGTGGTGAAGCAAATATGAGTGCAGGGGACAAGCCTCAGGGAACTCAGCCGCTGATGGAAGTTGGTGGCGAGGAAGGCCAGGATGCTTGCCACGGGACGGGCGCCGTGCCCCCAAGCCCATGTACCAACGAGACGGAAATAGAGCCAGGGCATTCTGGGGCACAGGCCTCTGCCCCTCGCTGCCCACAGTGCCTTGCTTCAGGGTGTAGACCAGAGGGGTAAAGAATGCCTTCTTTGGTTGGGGTACTTCCTGGGGATAATCCCGTGGTCCTGCCGCATTCACATGTCTCCCCTCATTGCATTCCGCCAAGAGTTGTTTGCAATTCAGGTCGCTCAAGCTGCACGGTACAGGGAATGGAAACAGGTAAGGACAGCAGGGGAAGACACAAGTGCCAATGGGCTGGCCAACATGCAGGGCTGGGCTCCCTAGCCACGCCCACCACAACAATATCAGGCTTGATTCGATCAAGTCGGACCCAGTGCCCTGAAAACCCTTAGCACCTTCCAAGGCACGGTAAAACTGGGTGTGCTCGCAAGTGCGTGAGTGTGTCCGTGTTTGGTTGTACGAGTGCGTGTGTGTTCCTGACACCGTACATGGGTGTACTTCCTAAACATAAGTCTGGATATGTGTAAATAGGCATCTGGATGTGGATCCAGGAGGTCCCGTCACAGTGTGTTCTGAGTGAGCATGTGGAGGCTGCGGCGAGTGACAGAGAAAGACAGAGATGGAGAGTGGGCTTGCATGTGAGAAATTTTCTGTCCATGTGCGGTGGCAGGAGTGTGTCCGATATGAAGTTGAACAGATGCAATTCAAAGTGTGTGCACGTATACTTGCTTGCTTGAAATTCCAGGAAACCATTCATTTGGCAAGGCTGCCTTTAGTGCTGTCTGCTTCTCCAAGGTCTCCAGACATGAGTCCGGGGATGCTAAGCAGCCACTGCTGTTGGCGATCCGCATGACAGTGATGATGACGCCTACGAATAGCATTGCTGGGAGCCAGGGTGCCTTGGCCAACGCAGGGAAGCGTCAGAATTCCCTTTCCCTGGTGTCTGAGCATAGCACCCTGCAGGAGCCTTAAACTTATGGCTGTGAGCCAACGGCCCCCGCATTGCCAGCTCCTGCCTATAGCCATTATGACCCACCGCTACTCGGTAGGAGGAAGGATCTGGCAGAGATGTGGGCCAGAGAGGCCAGGCAAGAGGGCAAACAAGAGTGGAGCGGTCACCTGTGCAGTTAGGAGAACCCAATAACCCCTCACCTGCTGACCTTGAATCTCCATTCTGCTGTCATCGAACAGATGACGTGGATGGGGAGAGAGGTGGCGGATTCAGACACCGGCCACTTCCAGGACTGGCAAGGGCAGAGGAGGTGGGGGAGCTGTCCAACACGGGTTCAGCCAGGATGTGGGATGGAGCGGGAGCGGAGGTGCACAGTGGACCCAGCCCGTCCCAGCGGGGATTCCAGGTGTGCGATTTTGTGGCTCCGGAGCTCCTGTATTTCCCTGTTGGCCTGTGAGAACTGGTGAGCAGTCAGAGCCAACCCCTAAGGGCCTTCGCGTCCCTTTCGCTATGGCAACTCCACTTGGAACACTGGCACACGTCAGCAGGTGGCGCCTAGAACCTGATCACGTCACAGAGCGCCTAACCCTCCAGGCACCGCCCAGAGGCTTCCCAGCACCCCTGGGGGCGCATGTGCAGTCAAGAGGCATAAGCAGGGGCCTGATGGGCTGTGAGCAACAACTGACTACCGCTAAGAGGCGTCACTCCCCCTCCCGCTAAAGCTGATCCTGTTGGAATGCAAATGCAAGTGCACCTCAGCACACTGGGCGAGGCATAGAAACCCAAATCATCCAGCCACCTCCTGGAGGCTTTGCTACACGGCGGGCCGCGCATGCGCAGTCCTGCAACGTCAGAAGCACACCAGGCTGCTACCTAGCAAGCCAGTGAAGGGCTTCAAGTGGTCTCGGTCAAGTGAGCAGTTGCTTTTTCCAGACTAATAGGATGTCAGTCGCAGGAAAAGGAGCCACAAGGTAGAAAAGGAAGGCCCCAACCCTCCTCCCTCATATACACACCTCCTGCACAGAGAAAAGAAGCAGAGGGATTTGGGGACAGAACAGGGAGACTACAGCTTAGAGGAATGCGGACTGTTGTGCACGAGAGGACTGGGAGAGGCCAGGAGTACAGAGGCTGAGAGCAGAGGGCGAATTGGAGAAGATAGCAAGGGCCAGGAAGAGGGAGGGGGTTCTGAATTCCTCAGAGGAAGGGACGAGATGCGTCGGGAGCTGTGTAGCCTGTGAAGCTCAGATGGAGGAGGAGGAAAATGGGAAGCAGAGGCAGGGGCGAAGAGGCAGAGGCCCGGTGGCACGCGTGAGTTGATAGGAGTCTGGAGGCAGGAAGGCTAATGCTAGGAGTGGAAGCAGCAGCAAGGCAGGGGCAAGGAGGGCATGAAGAGACAATCTCAGGGAGTTTGTGGTGAAGCAAATATGAGTGCAGGGGACAAGCCTCAGGAACTCAGCCGCTGATGGAAGTTGGTGGCGAGGAAGGCCAGGATGCTTGCCACGGGACGGGCGCCGTGCCCCCAAGCCCATGTACCAACGAGACGGAAATAGAGCCAGGGCATTCTGGGGCACAGGCCTCTGCCCCTCGCTGCCCACAGTGCCTTGCTTCAGGGTGTAGACCAGAGGGGTAAAGAATGCCTTCTTTGGTTGGGGTACTTCCTGGGGATAATCCCGTGGTCCTGCCGCATTCACATGTCTCCCCTCATTGCATTCCGCCAAGAGTTGTTTGCAATTCAGGTCGCTCAAGCTGCACGGTACAGGGAATGGGAAACAGGTAAGGACAGCAGGGGAAGACACAAGTGCCAATGGGCTGGCCAACATGCAGGGCTGGGCTCCCTAGCCACGCCCACCACAACAATATCAGGCTTGATTCGATCAAGTCGGACCCAGTGCCCTGAAAACCCTTAGCACCTTCCAAGGCACGGTAAACTGGGTGTGCTCGCAAGTGCGTGAGTGTGTCCGTGTTTGGTTGTACGAGTGCGTGTGTGTTCCTGACACCGTACATGGGTGTACTTCCTAAACATAAGTCTGGATATGTGTAAATAGGCATCTGGATGTGGATCCAGGAGGTCCCGTCACAGTGTGTTCTGAGTGAGCATGTGGAGGCTGCGGCGAGTGACAGAGAAAGACAGAGATGGAGAGTGGGCTTGCATGTGAGAAATTTTCTGTCCATGTGCGGTGGCAGGAGTGTGTCCGATATGAAGTTGAACAGATGCAATTCAAAGTGTGTGCACGTATACTTGCTTGCTTGAAATTCCCAGGAAACCATTCATTTGGCAAGGCTGCCTTTAGTGCTGTCTGCTTCTCCAAGGTCTCCAGACATGAGTCCGGGGATGCTAAGCAGCCACTGCTGTTGGCGATCCGCATGACAGTGATGATGACGCCTACGAATAGCATTGCTGGGAGCCAGGGTGCCTTGGCCAACGCAGGGAAGCGTCAGAATTCCCTTTCCCTGGTGTCTGAGCATAGCACCCTGCAGGAGCCTTAAACTTATGGCTGTGAGCCAACGGCCCCCGCATTGCCAGCTCCTGCCTATAGCCATTATGACCCACCGCTACTCGGTAGGAGGAAGGATCTGGCAGAGATGTGGGCCAGAGAGGCCAGGCAAGAGGGCAAACAAGAGTGGAGCGGTCACCTGTGCAGTTAGGAGAACCCAATAACCCCTCACCTGCTGACCTTGAATCTCCATTCTGCTGTCATCGAACAGATGACGTGGATGGGGAGAGAGGTGGCGGATTCAGACACCGGCCACTTCCAGGACTGGCAAGGGCAGAGGAGGTGGGGGGAGCTGTCCAACACGGGTTCAGCCAGGATGTGGGATGGAGCGGGAGCGGAGGTGCACAGTGGACCCAGCCCGTCCCAGCGGGGATTCCAGGTGTGCGATTTGTGGCTCCGGAGCTCCTGTATTTCCCTGTTGGCCTGTGAGAACTGGTGAGCAGTCAGAGCCAACCCCTAAGGGCCTTCGCGTCCCTTTCGCTATGGCAACTCCACTTGGAACACTGGCACACGTCAGCAGGTGGCGCCTAGAACCTGATCACGTCACAGAGCGCCTAACCCTCCAGGCACCGCCCAGAGGCTTCCCAGCACCCCTGGGGCGCATGTGCAGTCAAGGAGGCATAAGCAGGGCCTGATGGGCTGTGAGCAACAACTGACTACCGCTAAGAGGCGTCACTCCCCCTCCCGCTAAAGCTGATCCTGTTGGAATGCAAATGCAAGTGCACCTCAGCACACTGGGCGAGGCATAGAAACCCAAATCATCCAGCCACCTCCTGGAGGCTTTGCTACACGGCGGGCCGCGCATGCGCAGTCCTGCAACGTCAGAAGCACACCAGGCTGCTACCTAGCAAGCCAGTGAAGGGCTTCAAGTGGTCTCGGTCAAGTGAGCAGTTGCTTTTTCCAGACTAATAGGATGTCAGTCGCAGGAAAAGGAGCCACAAGGTAGAAAAGGAAGGCCCCAACCCTCCTCCCTCATATACACACCTCCTGCACAGAGAAAAGAAGCAGAGGGATTTGGGGACAGAACAGGGAGACTACAGCTTAGAGGAATGCGGACTGTTGTGCACGAGAGGACTGGGAGAGGCCAGGAGTACAGAGGCTGAGAGCAGAGGGCGAATTGGAGAAGATAGCAAGGGCCAGGAAGAGGGAGGGGGTTCTGAATTCCTCAGAGGAAGGGACGAGATGCGTCGGGAGCTGTGTAGCCTGTGAAGCTCAGATGGAGGAGGAGGAAAATGGGAAGCAGAGGCAGGGGCGAAGAGGCAGAGGCCCGGTGGCACGCGTGAGTTGATAGGAGTCTGGAGGCAGGAAGGCTAATGCTAGGAGTGGAAGCAGCAGCAAGGGCAGGGGCAAGGAGGGCATGAAGAGACAATCTCAGGGAGTTTGTGGTGAAGCAAATATGAGTGCAGGGGACAAGCCTCAGGAACTCAGCCGCTGATGGAAGTTGGTGGCGAGGAAGGCCAGGATGCTTGCCACGGGACGGGCGCCGTGCCCCCAAGCCCATGTACCAACGAGACGGAAATAGAGCCAGGGCATTCTGGGGCACAGGCCTCTGCCCCTCGCTGCCCACAGTGCCTTGCTTCAGGGTGTAGACCAGAGGGGTAAAGAATGCCTTCTTTGGTTGGGGTACTTCCTGGGGATAATCCCGTGGTCCTGCCGCATTCACATGTCTCCCCTCATTGCATTCCGCCAAGAGTTGTTTGCAATTCAGGTCGCTCAAGCTGCACGGTACAGGGAATGGGAAACAGGTAAGGACAGCAGGGGAAGACACAAGTGCCAATGGGCTGGCCAACATGCAGGGCTGGGCTCCCTAGCCACGCCCACCACAACAATATCAGGCTTGATTCGATCAAGTCGGACCCAGTGCCCTGAAAACCCTTAGCACCTTCCAAGGCACGGTAAACTGGGTGTGCTCGCAAGTGCGTGAGTGTGTCCGTGTTTGGTTGTACGAGTGCGTGTGTGTTCCTGACACCGTACATGGGTGTACTTCCTAAACATAAGTCTGGATATGTGTAAATAGGCATCTGGATGTGGATCCAGGAGGTCCCGTCACAGTGTGTTCTGAGTGAGCATGTGGAGGCTGCGGCGAGTGACAGAGAAAGACAGAGATGGAGAGTGGGCTTGCATGTGAGAAATTTTCTGTCCATGTGCGGTGGCAGGAGTGTGTCCGATATGAAGTTGAACAGATGCAATTCAAAGTGTGTGCACGTATACTTGCTTGCTTGAAATTCCCAGGAAACCATTCATTTGGCAAGGCTGCCTTTAGTGCTGTCTGCTTCTCCAAGGTCTCCAGACATGAGTCCGGGGATGCTAAGCAGCCACTGCTGTTGGCGATCCGCATGACAGTGATGATGACGCCTACGAATAGCATTGCTGGGAGCCAGGGTGCCTTGGCCAACGCAGGGAAGCGTCAGAATTCCCTTTCCCTGGTGTCTGAGCATAGCACCCTGCAGGAGCCTTAAACTTATGGCTGTGAGCCAACGGCCCCCGCATTGCCAGCTCCTGCCTATAGCCATTATGACCCACCGCTACTCGGTAGGAGGAAGGATCTGGCAGAGATGTGGGCCAGAGAGGCCAGGCAAGAGGGCAAACAAGAGTGGAGCGGTCACCTGTGCAGTTAGGAGAACCCAATAACCCCTCACCTGCTGACCTTGAATCTCCATTCTGCTGTCATCGAACAGATGACGTGGATGGGGAGAGAGGTGGCGGATTCAGACACCGGCCACTTCCAGGACTGGCAAGGGCAGAGGAGGTGGGGGAGCTGTCCAACACGGGTTCAGCCAGGATGTGGGATGGAGCGGGAGCGGAGGTGCACAGTGGACCCAGCCCGTCCCAGCGGGGATTCCAGGTGTGCGATTTGTGGCTCCGGAGCTCCTGTATTTCCCTGTTGGCCTGTGAGAACTGGTGAGCAGTCAGAGCCAACCCCTAAGGGCCTTCGCGTCCCTTTCGCTATGGCAACTCCACTTGGAACACTGGCACACGTCAGCAGGTGGCGCCTAGAACCTGATCACGTCACAGAGCGCCTAACCCTCCAGGCACCGCCCAGAGGCTTCCCAGCACCCCTGGGGCGCATGTGCAGTCAAGGAGGCATAAGCAGGGCCTGATGGGCTGTGAGCAACAACTGACTACCGCTAAGAGGCGTCACTCCCCCTCCCGCTAAAGCTGATCCTGTTGGAATGCAAATGCAAGTGCACCTCAGCACACTGGGCAAGGCATAGAAACCCAAATCATCCAGCCACCTCCTGGAGGCTTTGCTACACGGCGGGCCGCGCATGCGCAGTCCTGCAACTCAGAAGCACACCAGGCTGCTACCTAGCAAGCCAGTGAAGGGCTTCAAGTGGTCTCGGTCAAGTGAGCAGTTGCTTTTTCCAGACTAATAGGATGTCAGTCGCAGGAAAAGGAGCCACAAGGTAGAAAAGGAAGGCCCCAACCCTCCTCCCTCATATACACACCTCCTGCACAGAGAAAAGAAGCAGAGGGATTTGGGGACAGAACAGGGAGACTACAGCTTAGAGGAATGCGGACTGTTGTGCACGAGAGGACTGGGAGAGGCCAGGAGTACAGAGGCTGAGAGCAGAGGGCGAATTGGAGAAGATAACAAGGGCCAGGAAGAGGGAGGGGGTTCTGAATTCCTCAGAGGAAGGGACGAGATGCGTCGGGAGCTGTGTAGCCTGTGAAGCTCAGATGGAGGAGGAGGAAAATGGGAAGCAGAGGCAGGGGCGAAGAGGCAGAGGCCCGGTGGCACGCGTGAGTTGATAGGAGTCTGGAGGCAGGAAGGCTAATGCTAGGAGTGGAAGCAGCAGCAAGGCAGGGGCAAGGAGGGCATGAAGAGACAATCTCAGGGAGTTTGTGGTGAAGCAAATATGAGTGCAGGGGACAAGCCTCAGGAACTCAGCCGCTGATGGAAGTTGGTGGCGAGGAAGGCCAGGATGCTTGCCACGGGACGGGCGCCGTGCCCCCAAGCCCATGTACCAACGAGACGGAAATAGAGCCAGGGCATTCTGGGGCACAGGCCTCTGCCCCTCGCTGCCCACAGTGCCTTGCTTCAGGGTGTAGACCAGAGGGGTAAAGAATGCCTTCTTTGGTTGGGGTACTTCCTGGGGATAATCCCGTGGTCCTGCCGCATTCACATGTCTCCCCTCATTGCATTCCGCCAAGAGTTGTTTGCAATTCAGGTCGCTCAAGCTGCACGGTACAGGGAATGGGAAACAGGTAAGGACAGCAGGGGAAGACACAAGTGCCAATGGGCTGGCCAACATGCAGGGCTGGGCTCCCTAGCCACGCCCACCACAACAATATCAGGCTTGATTCGATCAAGTCGGACCCAGTGCCCTGAAAACCCTTAGCACCTTCCAAGGCACGGTAAACTGGGTGTGCTCGCAAGTGCGTGAGTGTGTCCGTGTTTGGTTGTACGAGTGCGTGTGTGTTCCTGACACCGTACATGGGTGTACTTCCTAAACATAAGTCTGGATATGTGTAAATAGGCATCTGGATGTGGATCCAGGAGGTCCCGTCACAGTGTGTTCTGAGTGAGCATGTGGAGGCTGCGGCGAGTGACAGAGAAAGACAGAGATGGAGAGTGGGCTTGCATGTGAGAAATTTTCTGTCCATGTGCGGTGGCAGGAGTGTGTCCGATATGAAGTTGAACAGATGCAATTCAAAGTGTGTGCACGTATACTTGCTTGCTTGAAATTCCCAGGAAACCATTCATTTGGCAAGGCTGCCTTTAGTGCTGTCTGCTTCTCCAAGGTCTCCAGACATGAGTCCGGGGATGCTAAGCAGCCACTGCTGTTGGCGATCCGCATGACAGTGATGATGACGCCTACGAATAGCATTGCTGGGAGCCAGGGTGCCTTGGCCAACGCAGGGAAGCGTCAGAATTCCCTTTCCCTGGTGTCTGAGCATAGCACCCTGCAGGAGCCTTAAACTTATGGCTGTGAGCCAACGGCCCCCGCATTGCCAGCTCCTGCCTATAGCCATTATGACCCACCGCTACTCGGTAGGAGGAAGGATCTGGCAGAGATGTGGGCCAGAGAGGCCAGGCAAGAGGGCAAACAAGAGTGGAGCGGTCACCTGTGCAGTTAGGAGAACCCAATAACCCCTCACCTGCTGACCTTGAATCTCCATTCTGCTGTCATCGAACAGATGACGTGGATGGGGAGAGAGGTGGCGGATTCAGACACCGGCCACTTCCAGGACTGGCAAGGGCAGAGGAGGTGGGGGAGCTGTCCAACACGGGTTCAGCCAGGATGTGGGATGGAGCGGGAGCGGAGGTGCACAGTGGACCCAGCCCGTCCCAGCGGGGATTCCAGGTGTGCGATTTGTGGCTCCGGAGCTCCTGTATTTCCCTGTTGGCCTGTGAGAACTGGTGAGCAGTCAGAGCCAACCCCTAAGGGCCTTCGCGTCCCTTTCGCTATGGCAACTCCACTTGGAACACTGGCACACGTCAGCAGGTGGCGCCTAGAACCTGATCACGTCACAGAGCGCCTAACCCTCCAGGCACCGCCCAGAGGCTTCCCAGCACCCCTGGGGCGCATGTGCAGTCAAGGAGGCATAAGCAGGGCCTGATGGGCTGTGAGCAACAACTGACTACCGCTAAGAGGCGTCACTCCCCCTCCCGCTAAAGCTGATCCTGTTGGAATGCAAATGCAAGTGCACCTCAGCACACTGGGCAAGGCATAGAAACCCAAATCATCCAGCCACCTCCTGGAGGCTTTGCTACACGGCGGGCCGCGCATGCGCAGTCCTGCAACTCAGAAGCACACCAGGCTGCTACCTAGCAAGCCAGTGAAGGGCTTCAAGTGGTCTCGGTCAAGTGAGCAGTTGCTTTTTCCAGACTAATAGGATGTCAGTCGCAGGAAAAGGAGCCACAAGGTAGAAAAGGAAGGCCCCAACCCTCCTCCCTCATATACACACCTCCTGCACAGAGAAAAGAAGCAGAGGGATTTGGGGACAGAACAGGGAGACTACAGCTTAGAGGAATGCGGACTGTTGTGCACGAGAGGACTGGGAGAGGCCAGGAGTACAGAGGCTGAGAGCAGAGGGCGAATTGGAGAAGATAACAAGGGCCAGGAAGAGGGAGGGGGTTCTGAATTCCTCAGAGGAAGGGACGAGATGCGTCGGGAGCTGTGTAGCCTGTGAAGCTCAGATGGAGGAGGAGGAAAATGGGAAGCAGAGGCAGGGGCGAAGAGGCAGAGGCCCGGTGGCACGCGTGAGTTGATAGGAGTCTGGAGGCAGGAAGGCTAATGCTAGGAGTGGAAGCAGCAGCAAGGCAGGGGCAAGGAGGGCATGAAGAGACAATCTCAGGGAGTTTGTGGTGAAGCAAATATGAGTGCAGGGGACAAGCCTCAGGAACTCAGCCGCTGATGGAAGTTGGTGGCGAGGAAGGCCAGGATGCTTGCCACGGGACGGGCGCCGTGCCCCCAAGCCCATGTACCAACGAGACGGAAATAGAGCCAGGGCATTCTGGGGCACAGGCCTCTGCCCCTCGCTGCCCACAGTGCCTTGCTTCAGGGTGTAGACCAGAGGGGTAAAGAATGCCTTCTTTGGTTGGGGTACTTCCTGGGGATAATCCCGTGGTCCTGCCGCATTCACATGTCTCCCCTCATTGCATTCCGCCAAGAGTTGTTTGCAATTCAGGTCGCTCAAGCTGCACGGTACAGGGAATGGGAAACAGGTAAGGACAGCAGGGGAAGACACAAGTGCCAATGGGCTGGCCAACATGCAGGGCTGGGCTCCCTAGCCACGCCCACCACAACAATATCAGGCTTGATTCGATCAAGTCGGACCCAGTGCCCTGAAAACCCTTAGCACCTTCCAAGGCACGGTAAACTGGGTGTGCTCGCAAGTGCGTGAGTGTGTCCGTGTTTGGTTGTACGAGTGCGTGTGTGTTCCTGACACCGTACATGGGTGTACTTCCTAAACATAAGTCTGGATATGTGTAAATAGGCATCTGGATGTGGATCCAGGAGGTCCCGTCACAGTGTGTTCTGAGTGAGCATGTGGAGGCTGCGGCGAGTGACAGAGAAAGACAGAGATGGAGAGTGGGCTTGCATGTGAGAAATTTTCTGTCCATGTGCGGTGGCAGGAGTGTGTCCGATATGAAGTTGAACAGATGCAATTCAAAGTGTGTGCACGTATACTTGCTTGCTTGAAATTCCCAGGAAACCATTCATTTGGCAAGGCTGCCTTTAGTGCTGTCTGCTTCTCCAAGGTCTCCAGACATGAGTCCGGGGATGCTAAGCAGCCACTGCTGTTGGCGATCCGCATGACAGTGATGATGACGCCTACGAATAGCATTGCTGGGAGCCAGGGTGCCTTGGCCAACGCAGGGAAGCGTCAGAATTCCCTTTCCCTGGTGTCTGAGCATAGCACCCTGCAGGAGCCTTAAACTTATGGCTGTGAGCCAACGGCCCCCGCATTGCCAGCTCCTGCCTATAGCCATTATGACCCACCGCTACTCGGTAGGAGGAAGGATCTGGCAGAGATGTGGGCCAGAGAGGCCAGGCAAGAGGGCAAACAAGAGTGGAGCGGTCACCTGTGCAGTTAGGAGAACCCAATAACCCCTCACCTGCTGACCTTGAATCTCCATTGTGCTGTCATCGAACAGATGACGTGGATGGGGAGAGAGGTGGCGGATTCAGACACCGGCCACTTCCAGGACTGGCAAGGGCAGAGGAGGTGGGGGAGCTGTCCAACACGGGTTCAGCCAGGATGTGGGATGGAGCGGGAGCGGAGGTGCACAGTGGACCCAGCCCGTCCCAGCGGGGATTCCAGGTGTGCGATTTGTGGCTCCGGAGCTCCTGTATTTCCCTGTTGGCCTGTGAGAACTGGTGAGCAGTCAGAGCCAACCCCTAAGGGCCTTCGCGTCCCTTTCGCTATGGCAACTCCACTTGGAACACTGGCACACGTCAGCAGGTGGCGCCTAGAACCTGATCACGTCACAGAGCGCCTAACCCTCCAGGCACCGCCCAGAGGCTTCCCAGCACCCCTGGGGCGCATGTGCAGTCAAGGAGGCATAAGCAGGGCCTGATGGGCTGTGAGCAACAACTGACTACCGCTAAGAGGCGTCACTCCCCCTCCCGCTAAAGCTGATCCTGTTGGAATGCAAATGCAAGTGCACCTCAGCACACTGGGCAAGGCATAGAAACCCAAATCATCCAGCCACCTCCTGGAGGCTTTGCTACACGGCGGGCCGCGCATGCGCAGTCCTGCAACTCAGAAGCACACCAGGCTGCTACCTAGCAAGCCAGTGAAGGGCTTCAAGTGGTCTCGGTCAAGTGAGCAGTTGCTTTTTCCAGACTAATAGGATGTCAGTCGCAGGAAAAGGAGCCACAAGGTAGAAAAGGAAGGCCCCAACCCTCCTCCCTCATATACACACCTCCTGCACAGAGAAAAGAAGCAGAGGGATTTGGGGACAGAACAGGGAGACTACAGCTTAGAGGAATGCGGACTGTTGTGCACGAGAGGACTGGGAGAGGCCAGGAGTACAGAGGCTGAGAGCAGAGGGCGAATTGGAGAAGATAACAAGGGCCAGGAAGAGGGAGGGGGTTCTGAATTCCTCAGAGGAAGGGACGAGATGCGTCGGGAGCTGTGTAGCCTGTGAAGCTCAGATGGAGGAGGAGGAAAATGGGAAGCAGAGGCAGGGGCGAAGAGGCAGAGGCCCGGTGGCACGCGTGAGTTGATAGGAGTCTGGAGGCAGGAAGGCTAATGCTAGGAGTGGAAGCAGCAGCAAGGCAGGGGCAAGGAGGGCATGAAGAGACAATCTCAGGGAGTTTGTGGTGAAGCAAATATGAGTGCAGGGGACAAGCCTCAGGAACTCAGCCGCTGATGGAAGTTGGTGGCGAGGAAGGCCAGGATGCTTGCCACGGGACGGGCGCCGTGCCCCCAAGCCCATGTACCAACGAGACGGAAATAGAGCCAGGGCATTCTGGGGCACAGGCCTCTGCCCCTCGCTGCCCACAGTGCCTTGCTTCAGGGTGTAGACCAGAGGGGTAAAGAATGCCTTCTTTGGTTGGGGTACTTCCTGGGGATAATCCCGTGGTCCTGCCGCATTCACATGTCTCCCCTCATTGCATTCCGCCAAGAGTTGTTTGCAATTCAGGTCGCTCAAGCTGCACGGTACAGGGAATGGGAAACAGGTAAGGACAGCAGGGGAAGACACAAGTGCCAATGGGCTGGCCAACATGCAGGGCTGGGCTCCCTAGCCACGCCCACCACAACAATATCAGGCTTGATTCGATCAAGTCGGACCCAGTGCCCTGAAAACCCTTAGCACCTTCCAAGGCACGGTAAACTGGGTGTGCTCGCAAGTGCGTGAGTGTGTCCGTGTTTGGTTGTACGAGTGCGTGTGTGTTCCTGACACCGTACATGGGTGTACTTCCTAAACATAAGTCTGGATATGTGTAAATAGGCATCTGGATGTGGATCCAGGAGGTCCCGTCACAGTGTGTTCTGAGTGAGCATGTGGAGGCTGCGGCGAGTGACAGAGAAAGACAGAGATGGAGAGTGGGCTTGCATGTGAGAAATTTTCTGTCCATGTGCGGTGGCAGGAGTGTGTCCGATATGAAGTTGAACAGATGCAATTCAAAGTGTGTGCACGTATACTTGCTTGCTTGAAATTCCCAGGAAACCATTCATTTGGCAAGGCTGCCTTTAGTGCTGTCTGCTTCTCCAAGGTCTCCAGACATGAGTCCGGGGATGCTAAGCAGCCACTGCTGTTGGCGATCCGCATGACAGTGATGATGACGCCTACGAATAGCATTGCTGGGAGCCAGGGTGCCTTGGCCAACGCAGGGAAGCGTCAGAATGCCCTTTCCCTGGTGTCTGAGCATAGCACCCTGCAGGAGCCTTAAACTTATGGCTGTGAGCCAACGGCCCCCGCATTGCCAGCTCCTGCCTATAGCCATTATGACCCACCGCTACTCGGTAGGAGGAAGGATCTGGCAGAGATGTGGGCCAGAGAGGCCAGGCAAGAGGGCAAACAAGAGTGGAGCGGTCACCTGTGCAGTTAGGAGAACCCAATAACCCCTCACCTGCTGACCTTGAATCTCCATTCTGCTGTCATCGAACAGATGACGTGGATGGGGAGAGAGGTGGCGGATTCAGACACCGGCCACTTCCAGGACTGGCAAGGGCAGAGGAGGTGGGGGAGCTGTCCAACACGGGTTCAGCCAGGATGTGGGATGGAGCGGGAGCGGAGGTGCACAGTGGACCCAGCCCGTCCCAGCGGGGATTCCAGGTGTGCGATTTGTGGCTCCGGAGCTCCTGTATTTCCCTGTTGGCCTGTGAGAACTGGTGAGCAGTCAGAGCCAACCCCTAAGGGCCTTCGCGTCCCTTTCGCTATGGCAACTCCACTTGGAACACTGGCACACGTCAGCAGGTGGCGCCTAGAACCTGATCACGTCACAGAGCGCCTAACCCTCCAGGCACCGCCCAGAGGCTTCCCAGCACCCCTGGGGCGCATGTGCAGTCAAGGAGGCATAAGCAGGGCCTGATGGGCTGTGAGCAACAACTGACTACCGCTAAGAGGCGTCACTCCCCCTCCCGCTAAAGCTGATCCTGTTGGAATGCAAATGCAAGTGCACCTCAGCACACTGGGCAAGGCATAGAAACCCAAATCATCCAGCCACCTCCTGGAGGCTTTGCTACACGGCGGGCCGCGCATGCGCAGTCCTGCAACATCAGAAGCACACCAGGCTGCTACCTAGCAAGCCAGTGAAGGGCTTCAAGTGGTCTCGGTCAAGTGAGCAGTTGCTTTTTCCAGACTAATAGGATGTCAGTCGCAGGAAAAGGAGCCACAAGGTAGAAAAGGAAGGCCCCAACCCTCCTCCCTCATATACACACCTCCTGCACAGAGAAAAGAAGCAGAGGGATTTGGGGACAGAACAGGGAGACTACAGCTTAGAGGAATGCGGACTGTTGTGCACGAGAGGACTGGGAGAGGCCAGGAGTACAGAGGCTGAGAGCAGAGGGCGAATTGGAGAAGATAACAAGGGCCAGGAAGAGGGAGGGGGTTCTGAATTCCTCAGAGGAAGGGACGAGATGCGTCGGGAGCTGTGTAGCCTGTGAAGCTCAGATGGAGGAGGAGGAAAATGGGAAGCAGAGGCAGGGGCGAAGAGGCAGAGGCCCGGTGGCACGCGTGAGTTGATAGGAGTCTGGAGGCAGGAAGGCTAATGCTAGGAGTGGAAGCAGCAGCAAGGCAGGGGCAAGGAGGGCATGAAGAGACAATCTCAGGGAGTTTGTGGTGAAGCAAATATGAGTGCAGGGGACAAGCCTCAGGAACTCAGCCGCTGATGGAAGTTGGTGGCGAGGAAGGCCAGGATGCTTGCCACGGGACGGGCGCCGTGCCCCCAAGCCCATGTACCAACGAGACGGAAATAGAGCCAGGGCATTCTGGGGCACAGGCCTCTGCCCCTCGCTGCCCACAGTGCCTTGCTTCAGGGTGTAGACCAGAGGGGTAAAGAATGCCTTCTTTGGTTGGGTACTTCCTGGGGATAATCCCGTGGTCCTGCCGCATTCACATGTCTCCCCTCATTGCATTCCGCCAAGAGTTGTTTGCAATTCAGGTCGCTCAAGCTGCACGGTACAGGGAATGGGAAACAGGTAAGGACAGCAGGGGAAGACACAAGTGCCAATGGGCTGGCCAACATGCAGGGCTGGGCTCCCTAGCCACGCCCACCACAACAATATCAGGCTTGATTCGATCAAGTCGGACCCAGTGCCCTGAAAACCCTTAGCACCTTCCAAGGCACGGTAAACTGGGTGTGCTCGCAAGTGCGTGAGTGTGTCCGTGTTTGGTTGTACGAGTGCGTGTGTGTTCCTGACACCGTACATGGGTGTACTTCCTAAACATAAGTCTGGATATGTGTAAATAGGCATCTGGATGTGGATCCAGGAGGTCCCGTCACAGTGTGTTCTGAGTGAGCATGTGGAGGCTGCGGCGAGTGACAGAGAAAGACAGAGATGGAGAGTGGGCTTGCATGTGAGAAATTTTCTGTCCATGTGCGGTGGCAGGAGTGTGTCCGATATGAAGTTGAACAGATGCAATTCAAAGTGTGTGCACGTATACTTGCTTGCTTGAAATTCCCAGGAAACCATTCATTTGGCAAGGCTGCCTTTAGTGCTGTCTGCTTCTCCAAGGTCTCCAGACATGAGTCCGGGGATGCTAAGCAGCCACTGCTGTTGGCGATCCGCATGACAGTGATGATGACGCCTACGAATAGCATTGCTGGGAGCCAGGGTGCCTTGGCCAACGCAGGGAAGCGTCAGAATTCCCTTTCCCTGGTGTCTGAGCATAGCACCCTGCAGGAGCCTTAAACTTATGGCTGTGAGCCAACGGCCCCCGCATTGCCAGCTCCTGCCTATAGCCATTATGACCCACCGCTACTCGGTAGGAGGAAGGATCTGGCAGAGATGTGGGCCAGAGAGGCCAGGCAAGAGGGCAAACAAGAGTGGAGCGGTCACCTGTGCAGTTAGGAGAACCCAATAACCCCTCACCTGCTGACCTTGAATCTCCATTCTGCTGTCATCGAACAGATGACGTGGATGGGGAGAGAGGTGGCGGATTCAGACACCGGCCACTTCCAGGACTGGCAAGGGCAGAGGAGGTGGGGGAGCTGTCCAACACGGGTTCAGCCAGGATGTGGGATGGAGCGGGAGCGGAGGTGCACAGTGGACCCAGCCCGTCCCAGCGGGGATTCCAGGTGTGCGATTTTGTGGCTCCGGAGCTCCTGTATTTCCCTGTTGGCCTGTGAGAACTGGTGAGCAGTCAGAGCCAACCCCTAAGGGCCTTCGCGTCCCTTTCGCTATGGCAACTCCACTTGGAACACTGGCACACGTCAGCAGGTGGCGCCTAGAACCTGATCACGTCACAGAGCGCCTAACCCTCCAGGCACCGCCCAGAGGCTTCCCAGCACCCCTGGGGCGCATGTGCAGTCAAGGAGGCATAAGCAGGGCCTGATGGGCTGTGAGCAACAACTGACTACCGCTAAGAGGCGTCACTCCCCCTCCCGCTAAAGCTGATCCTGTTGGAATGCAAATGCAAGTGCACCTCAGCACACTGGGCAAGGCATAGAAACCCAAATCATCCAGCCACCTCCTGGAGGCTTTGCTACACGGCGGGCCGCGCATGCGCAGTCCTGCAACTCAGAAGCACACCAGGCTGCTACCTAGCAAGCCAGTGAAGGGCTTCAAGTGGTCTCGGTCAAGTGAGCAGTTGCTTTTTCCAGACTAATAGGATGTCAGTCGCAGGAAAAGGAGCCACAAGGTAGAAAAGGAAGGCCCCAACCCTCCTCCCTCATATACACACCTCCTGCACAGAGAAAAGAAGCAGAGGGATTTGGGGACAGAACAGGGAGACTACAGCTTAGAGGAATGCGGACTGTTGTGCACGAGAGGACTGGGAGAGGCCAGGAGTACAGAGGCTGAGAGCAGAGGGCGAATTGGAGAAGATAACAAGGGCCAGGAAGAGGGAGGGGGTTCTGAATTCCTCAGAGGAAGGGACGAGATGCGTCGGGAGCTGTGTAGCCTGTGAAGCTCAGATGGAGGAGGAGGAAAATGGGAAGCAGAGGCAGGGGCGAAGAGGCAGAGGCCCGGTGGCACGCGTGAGTTGATAGGAGTCTGGAGGCAGGAAGGCTAATGCTAGGAGTGGAAGCAGCAGCAAGGCAGGGGCAAGGAGGGCATGAAGAGACAATCTCAGGGAGTTTGTGGTGAAGCAAATATGAGTGCAGGGGACAAGCCTCAGGAACTCAGCCGCTGATGGAAGTTGGTGGCGAGGAAGGCCAGGATGCTTGCCACGGGACGGGCGCCGTGCCCCCAAGCCCATGTACCAACGAGACGGAAATAGAGCCAGGGCATTCTGGGGCACAGGCCTCTGCCCCTCGCTGCCCACAGTGCCTTGCTTCAGGGTGTAGACCAGAGGGGTAAAGAATGCCTTCTTTGGTTGGGGTACTTCCTGGGGATAATCCCGTGGTCCTGCCGCATTCACATGTCTCCCCTCATTGCATTCCGCCAAGAGTTGTTTGCAATTCAGGTCGCTCAAGCTGCACGGTACAGGGAATGGGAAACAGGTAAGGACAGCAGGGGAAGACACAAGTGCCAATGGGCTGGCCAACATGCAGGGCTGGGCTCCCTAGCCACGCCCACCACAACAATATCAGGCTTGATTCGATCAAGTCGGACCCAGTGCCCTGAAAACCCTTAGCACCTTCCAAGGCACGGTAAACTGGGTGTGCTCGCAAGTGCGTGAGTGTGTCCGTGTTTGGTTGTACGAGTGCGTGTGTGTTCCTGACACCGTACATGGGTGTACTTCCTAAACATAAGTCTGGATATGTGTAAATAGGCATCTGGATGTGGATCCAGGAGGTCCCGTCACAGTGTGTTCTGAGTGAGCATGTGGAGGCTGCGGCGAGTGACAGAGAAAGACAGAGATGGAGAGTGGGCTTGCATGTGAGAAATTTTCTGTCCATGTGCGGTGGCAGGAGTGTGTCCGATATGAAGTTGAACAGATGCAATTCAAAGTGTGTGCACGTATACTTGCTTGCTTGAAATTCCCAGGAAACCATTCATTTGGCAAGGCTGCCTTTAGTGCTGTCTGCTTCTCCAAGGTCTCCAGACATGAGTCCGGGGATGCTAAGCAGCCACTGCTGTTGGCGATCCGCATGACAGTGATGATGACGCCTACGAATAGCATTGCTGGGAGCCAGGGTGCCTTGGCCAACGCAGGGAAGCGTCAGAATGCCCTTTCCCTGGTGTCTGAGCATAGCACCCTGCAGGAGCCTTAAACTTATGGCTGTGAGCCAACGGCCCCCGCATTGCCAGCTCCTGCCTATAGCCATTATGACCCACCGCTACTCGGTAGGAGGAAGGATCTGGCAGAGATGTGGGCCAGAGAGGCCAGGCAAGAGGGCAAACAAGAGTGGAGGCGGTCACCTGTGCAGTTAGGAGAACCCAATAACCCCTCACCTGCTGACCTTGAATCTCCATTCTGCTGTCATCGAACAGATGACGTGGATGGGGAGAGAGGTGGCGGATTCAGACACCGGCCACTTCCAGGACTGGCAAGGGCAGAGGAGGTGGGGGAGCTGTCCAACACGGGTTCAGCCAGGATGTGGGATGGAGCGGGAGCGGAGGTGCACAGTGGACCCAGCCCGTCCCAGCGGGGATTCCAGGTGTGCGATTTGTGGCTCCGGAGCTCCTGTATTTCCCTGTTGGCCTGTGAGAACTGGTGAGCAGTCAGAGCCAACCCCTAAGGGCCTTCGCGTCCCTTTCGCTATGGCAACTCCACTTGGAACACTGGCACACGTCAGCAGGTGGCGCCTAGAACCTGATCACGTCACAGAGCGCCTAACCCTCCAGGCACCGCCCAGAGGCTTCCCAGCACCCCTGGGGCGCATGTGCAGTCAAGGAGGCATAAGCAGGGCCTGATGGGCTGTGAGCAACAACTGACTACCGCTAAGAGGCGTCACTCCCCCTCCCGCTAAAGCTGATCCTGTTGGAATGCAAATGCAAGTGCACCTCAGCACACTGGGCAAGGCATAGAAACCCAAATCATCCAGCCACCTCCTGGAGGCTTTGCTACACGGCGGGCCGCGCATGCGCAGTCCTGCAACATCAGAAGCACACCAGGCTGCTACCTAGCAAGCCAGTGAAGGGCTTCAAGTGGTCTCGGTCAAGTGAGCAGTTGCTTTTTCCAGACTAATAGGATGTCAGTCGCAGGAAAAGGAGCCACAAGGTAGAAAAGGAAGGCCCCAACCCTCCTCCCTCATATACACACCTCCTGCACAGAGAAAAGAAGCAGAGGGATTTGGGGGACAGAACAGGGAGACTACAGCTTAGAGGAATGCGGACTGTTGTGCACGAGAGGACTGGGAGAGGCCAGGAGTACAGAGGCTGAGAGCAGAGGGCGAATTGGAGAAGATAACAAGGGCCAGGAAGAGGGAGGGGGTTCTGAATTCCTCAGAGGAAGGGACGAGATGCGTCGGGAGCTGTGTAGCCTGTGAAGCTCAGATGGAGGAGGAGGAAAATGGGAAGCAGAGGCAGGGGCGAAGAGGCAGAGGCCCGGTGGCACGCGTGAGTTGATAGGAGTCTGGAGGCAGGAAGGCTAATGCTAGGAGTGGAAGCAGCAGCAAGGCAGGGGCAAGGAGGGCATGAAGAGACAATCTCAGGGAGTTTGTGGTGAAGCAAATATGAGTGCAGGGGACAAGCCTCAGGAACTCAGCCGCTGATGGAAGTTGGTGGCGAGGAAGGCCAGGATGCTTGCCACGGGACGGGCGCCGTGCCCCCAAGCCCATGTACCAACGAGACGGAAATAGAGCCAGGGCATTCTGGGGCACAGGCCTCTGCCCCTCGCTGCCCACAGTGCCTTGCTTCAGGGTGTAGACCAGAGGGGTAAAGAATGCCTTCTTTGGTTGGGGTACTTCCTGGGGATAATCCCGTGGTCCTGCCGCATTCACATGTCTCCCCTCATTGCATTCCGCCAAGAGTTGTTTGCAATTCAGGTCGCTCAAGCTGCACGGTACAGGGAATGGGAAACAGGTAAGGACAGCAGGGGAAGACACAAGTGCCAATGGGCTGGCCAACATGCAGGGCTGGGCTCCCTAGCCACGCCCACCACAACAATATCAGGCTTGATTCGATCAAGTCGGACCCAGTGCCCTGAAAACCCTTAGCACCTTCCAAGGCACGGTAAACTGGGTGTGCTCGCAAGTGCGTGAGTGTGTCCGTGTTTGGTTGTACGAGTGCGTGTGTGTTCCTGACACCGTACATGGGTGTACTTCCTAAACATAAGTCTGGATATGTGTAAATAGGCATCTGGATGTGGATCCAGGAGGTCCCGTCACAGTGTGTTCTGAGTGAGCATGTGGAGGCTGCGGCGAGTGACAGAGAAAGACAGAGATGGAGAGTGGGCTTGCATGTGAGAAATTTTCTGTCCATGTGCGGTGGCAGGAGTGTGTCCGATATGAAGTTGAACAGATGCAATTCAAAGTGTGTGCACGTATACTTGCTTGCTTGAAATTCCCAGGAAACCATTCATTTGGCAAGGCTGCCTTTAGTGCTGTCTGCTTCTCCAAGGTCTCCAGACATGAGTCCGGGGATGCTAAGCAGCCACTGCTGTTGGCGATCCGCATGACAGTGATGATGACGCCTACGAATAGCATTGCTGGGAGCCAGGGTGCCTTGGCCAACGCAGGGAAGCGTCAGAATTCCCTTTCCCTGGTGTCTGAGCATAGCACCCTGCAGGAGCCTTAAACTTATGGCTGTGAGCCAACGGCCCCCGCATTGCCAGCTCCTGCCTATAGCCATTATGACCCACCGCTACTCGGTAGGAGGAAGGATCTGGCAGAGATGTGGGCCAGAGAGGCCAGGCAAGAGGGCAAACAAGAGTGGAGCGGTCACCTGTGCAGTTAGGAGAACCCAATAACCCCTCACCTGCTGACCTTGAATCTCCATTCTGCTGTCATCGAACAGATGACGTGGATGGGGAGAGAGGTGGCGGATTCAGACACCGGCCACTTCCAGGACTGGCAAGGGCAGAGGAGGTGGGGGAGCTGTCCAACACGGGTTCAGCCAGGATGTGGGATGGAGCGGGAGCGGAGGTGAAAAGTGGACCCAGCCCGTCCCAGCGGGGATTCCAGGTGTGCGATTTGTGGCTCCGGAGGTCCTGTACTTCCCTGTTGGCCTGTGAGAACTGGTGAGCAGTCAGAGCCAACCCCTAAGGGCCTTCGCGTCCCTTTCGCTATGGCAACTCCACTTGGAACACTGGCACACGTCAGCAGGTGGCGCCTAGAACCTGATCACGTCACAGAGCGCCTAACCCTCCAGGCACCGCCCAGAGGCTTCCCAGCACCCCTGGGGCGCATGTGCAGTCAAGGAGGCATAAGCAGGGCCTGATGGGCTGTGAGCAACAACTGACTACCGCTAAGAGGCGTCACTCCCCCTCCCGCTAAAGCTGATCCTGTTGGAATGCAAATGCAAATGCACCTCAGCACACTGGGCAAGGCATAGAAACCCAAATCATCCAGCCACCTCCTGGAGGCTTTGCTACACGGCGGGCCGCGCATGCGCAGTCCTGCAACCTCAGAAGCACACCAGGCTGCTACCTAGCAAGCCAGTGAAGGGCTTCAAGTGGTCTCGGTCAAGTGAGCAGTTGCTTTTTCCAGACTAATAGGATGTCAGTCGCAGGAAAAGGAGCCACAAGGTAGAAAAGGAAGGCCCCAACCCTCCTCCCTCATATACACACCTCCTGCACAGAGAAAAGAAGCAGAGGGATTTGGGGACAGAACAGGGAGACTACAGCTTAGAGGATGCGGACTGTTGTGCACGAGAGGACTGGGAGAGGCCAGAGTACAGAGGCTGAGAGCAGAGGGCGAATTGGAGAAGATAACAAGGGCCAGGAAGAGGGAGGGGGTTCTGAATTCCTCAGAGGAAGGGACGAGATGCGTCGGGAGCTGTGTAGCCTGTGAAGCTCAGATGGAGGAGGAGGAAAATGGGAAGCAGAGGCAGGGGCGAAGAGGCAGAGGCCCGGTGGCACGCGTGAGTTGATAGGAGTCTGGAGGCAGGAAGGCTAATGCTAGGAGTGGAAGCAGCAGCAAGGCAGGGGCAAGGAGGGCATGAAGAGAGAATCTCAGGGAGTTTGTGGTGAAGCAAATATGAGTGCAGGGGACAAGCCTCAGGAACTCAGCCGCTGATGGAAGTTGGTGGCGAGGAAGGCCAGGATGCTTGCCACGGGACGGGCGCCGTGCCCCCAAGCCCATGTACCAACGAGACGGAAATAGAGCCAGGGCATTCTGGGGCACAGGCCTCTGCCCCTCGCTGCCCACAGTGCCTTGCTTCAGGGTGTAGACCAGAGGGGTAAAGAATGCCTTCTTTGGTTGGGGTACTTCCTGGGGATAATCCCGTGGTCCTGCCGCATTCACATGTCTCCCCTCATTGCATTCCGCCAAGAGTTGTTTGCAATTCAGGTCGCTCAAGCTGCACGGTACAGGAATGGGAAACAGGTAAGGACAGCAGGGGAAGACACAAGTGCCAATGGGCTGGCCAACATGCAGGGCTGGGCTCCCTAGCCACGCCCACCACAACAATATCAGGCTTGATTCGATCAAGTCGGACCCAGTGCCCTGAAAACCCTTAGCACCTTCCAAGGCACGGTAAACTGGGTGTGCTCGCAAGTGCGTGAGTGTGTCCGTGTTTGGTTGTACGAGTGCGTGTGTGTTCCTGACACCGTACATGGGTGTACTTCCTAAACATAAGTCTGGATATGTGTAAATAGGCATCTGGATGTGGATCCAGGAGGTCCCGTCACAGTGTGTTCTGAGTGAGCATGTGGAGGCTGCGGCGAGTGACAGAGAAAGACAGAGATGGAGAGTGGGCTTGCATGTGAGAAATTTTCTGTCCATGTGCGGTGGCAGGAGTGTGTCCGATATGAAGTTGAACAGATGCAATTCAAAGTGTGTGCACGTATACTTGCTTGCTTGAAATTCCCAGGAAACCATTCATTTGGCAAGGCTGCCTTTAGTGCTGTCTGCTTCTCCAAGGCTCCAGACATGAGTCCGGGGATGCTAAGCAGCCACTGCTGTTGGCGATCCGCATGACAGTGATGATGACGCCTACGAATAGCATTGCTGGGAGCCAGGGTGCCTTGGCCAACGCAGGGAAGCGTCAGAATGCCCTTCCCTGGTGTCTGAGCATAGCACCCAGAAGGAGCCTTAAACGTATGGCTGTGAGCCAAAGGCCCCCCGCATTGCCAGCTCCTGCCTATAGCATTATGACCCCGCCGCTACTCGGTAGGAGGAAGGATCTGGCAGAGATGTGGGCCAGAGAGGCCAGGCAGAGGGCAAACAAGAGTGGAGCGGTCACCTGTGCAGTTAGGAGAACCCAATAACCCCTCACCTGCTGACCTTGAATCTCCATTCTGCTGTCATCGAACAGATGACGTGGATGGGGAGAGAGGTGGCGGATTCAGACACCGGCCACTTCGCAGGACTGGCAAGGGCAGAGGAGGTGGGGGGAGCTGTCCAACACGGGTTCAGCCAGGATGTGGGATGGAGCGGGAGCGGAGGTGAAAAGTGGACCCAGCCCGTCCCAGCGGGGATTCCAGGTGTGCGATTTGTGGCTGCGGAGGTCCTGTACTTCCCTGTTGGCCTGTGAGAACTGGTGAGCAGTCAGAGCCAACCCCTAAGGGCCTTCGCGGTCCCTTTCGCTATGGCAACTCCACTTGGAACACTGGCACACGTCAGCAGGTGGCGCCTAGAACCTGATCACGTCACAGAGCGCCTAACCCTCCAGGCACCGCCCAGAGGCTTCCCAGCACCCCTGGGGCGCATGTGCAGTCAAGGAGGCATAAGCAGGGCCTGATGGGCTGTGAGCAACAACTGACTACCGCTAAGAGGCGTCACTCCCCCCTCCCGCTAAAGCTGATCCTGTTGGAATGCAAATGCAGTGCACCTCAGCACACTGGGCAAGGCATAGAAACCCAAATCATCCAGCCACCTCCTGGAGGCTTTGCTACACGGCGGGCCGCGCATGCGCAGTCCTGCAACATCAGAAGCACACCAGGCTGCTACCTAGCAAGCCAGTGAAGGGCTTCAAGTGGTCTCGGTCAAGTGAGCAGTTGCTTTTTCCAGACTAATAGGATGTCAGTCGCAGGAAAAGGAGCCACAAGGTAGAAAAGAAGGCCCCAACCCTCCTCCCTCATATACACACCTCCTGCACAGAGAAAAGAAGCAGAGGGCTTTGGGGACAGAACAGGGAGACTACAGCTTAGAGGAATGCGGACTCTTGTGCACGAGAGGACTGGGAGAGGCCAGGAGTACAGAGGCTGAGAGCAGAGGGCGAATTGGAGAAGATAACAAGGGCCAGGAAGAGGAGGGGGTTCTGAATTCCTCAGAGGAAGGGACGAGATGCGTCGGGAGCTGTGTAGCCTGTGAAGCTCAGATGGAGGAGGAGGAAAATGGGAAGCAGAGGCAGGGGCGAAGAGGCAGAGGCCCGGTGGCACGCGTGAGTTGATAGGAGTCTGGAGGCAGGAAGGCTAATGCTAGGAGTGAGCAGCAGCAAGGCAGGGGCAAGGAGGGCATGAAGAGACAATCTCAGGGAGTTTGTGGTGAAGCAAATATGAGTGCAGGGGACAAGCCTCAGGAACTCAGCCGCTGATGGAAGTTGGTGGCGAGGAAGGCCAGGATGCTTGCCACGGGACGGGCGCCGTGCCCCCAAGCCCATGTACCAACGAGACGGAAATAGAGCCAGGGCATTCTGGGGCACAGGCCTCTGCCCCTCGCTGCCCACAGTGCCTTGCTTCAGGGTGTAGACCAGAGGGGTAAAGAATGCCTTCTTTGGTTGGGGTACTTCCTGGGATAATCCCGTGGTCCTGCCGCATTCACATGTCTCCCCTCATTGCATTCCGCCAAGAGTTGTTTGCAATTCAGGTCGCTCAAGCTGCACGGTACAGGGAATGGGAAACAGGTAAGGACGGCAGGGGAAGACACAAGTGCCAATGGGCTGGCCAACATGCAGGGCTGGGCTCCCTAGCCACGCCCACCACAACAATATCAGGCTGATTCGATCAAGTCGGACCCAGTGCCCTGAAAACCCTTAGCACCTTCCAAGGCACGGTAAACTGGGTGTGCTCGCAAGTGCGTGAGTGTGTCCGTGTTTGGTTGTACGAGTGCGTGTGTGTTCCTGACACCGTACATGGGTGTACTTCCTAAACATAAGTCTGGATATGTGTAATAGGCATCTGGATGTGGATCCAGGAGGTCCGGTCACAGTGTGTTCTGAGTGAGCATGTGGAGGCTGCGGCGAGTGACAGAGAAAGACAGAGATGGAGAGTGGGCTTGCATGTGAGAAATTTTCTGTCCATGTGCGGTGGCAGGAGTGTGTCCGATATGAAGTTGAACAGATGCAATTCAAAGTGTGTGCACGTATACTTGCTTGCTTGAAATTCCCAGGAAACCATTCATTTGGGCAAGGCTGCCTTTAGTGCTGTCTGCTTCTCCAAGGTCTCCAGACATGAGTCGGGGATGCTAAGCAGCCACTGCTGTTGGCGATCCGCATGACAGTGATGATGACGCCTACGAATAGCATTGCTGGGAGCCAGGGTGCCTTGGCCAACGCAGGGAAGCGTCAGAATGCCCTTCCCTGGTGTCTGAGCATAGCACCCTGCAGGAGCCTTAAAACTTATGGCTGTGAGCCAACGGCCCCCGCATTGCCAGCTCCTGCCTATAGCCATTATGACCCACCGCTACTCGGTAGGAGGAAGGATCTGGCAGAGATGTGGGCCAGAGAGGCCAGGCAAGAGGGCAAACAAGAGTGGAGCGGTCACCTGTGCAGTTAGGAGAACCCAATAACCCCCTCACCTGCAGACCTTGAATCTCCATTCTGCTGTCATCGAACAGATGACGTGGATGGGGAGAGAGGTGGCGGATTCAGACACCGGCCACCTTGCAGGACTGGCAAGGCAGAGGAGGTGGGGGAGCTGTCCAACACGGGTTCAGCAGGATGTGGGATGGAGCGGGAGCGGGAGGTGCACAGTGGACCCAGCCCGTCCCAGCGGGGATTCCAGGTGTGCGATTTGTGGCTCCGGAGCTCCTGTATTTCCCTGTTGCCCTGTGAGAACTGGTGAGCAGTCAGAGCCAACCCCTAAGGGCCTTCGCGTCCCTTTCGCTATGGCAACTCCACTTGGAACACTGGCACACGTCAGCAGGTGGCGCCTAGAACCTGATCACGTCACAGAGCGCCTAACCCTCCAGGCACCGCCCAGAGGCTTCCCAGCACCCCTGGGGCGCATGTGCAGTCAAGGAGGCATAAGCAGGGCCTGATGGGCTGTGAGCAACAACTGACTACCGCTAAGAGGCGTCACTCCCCCTCCCGCTAAAGCTGATCCTGTTGGAATGCAAATGCAAGTGCACCTCAGCACACTGGCAAGCATAGAAACCCAAATCATCCAGCCACCTCCTGGAGGCTTTGTCACACGGCGGGCCGCGCATGCGCAGTCCTGCAACATCAGAAGCACACCAGGCTGCTACCTAGCAAGCCAGTGAAGGGCTTCAAGTGGTCTCGGTCAAGTGAGCAGTTGCTTTTTTCCAGACTAATAGGATGTCAGTCGCAGGAAAAGGAGCCACAAGGTAGAAAAGGAAGGCCCCAACCCTCCTCCCCTCATATACACACCTCCTGCACAGAGAAAAGAAGCAGAGGGCTTTGGGGACAGAACAGAACAGGGAGACTACAGCTTAGAGGAATGCGGACTGTTGTGCACGAGAGGACTGGGAGAGGCCAGGAGTACAGAGGCTGAGAGCAGAGGGCGAATTGGAGAAGATAACAAGGGCCAGAAGAGGGAGGGGGTTCTGAATTCCTCAGAGGAAGGGACGAGATGCGTCGGGAGCTGTGTAGCCTGTGAAGCTCAGATGGAGGAGGAGGAAAATGGGAAGCAGAGGCAGGGGCGAAGAGGCAGAGGCCCGGTGGCACGCGTGAGTTGATAGGAGTCTGGAGGCAGGAAGGCTAATGCTAGGAGTGGGAAGCAGCAGCAAGGCAGGGGCAAGGAGGGCATGAAGAGACAATCTCAGGGAGTTTGTGGTGAAGCAAATATGAGTGCAGGGGACAAGCCTCAGGAACTCAGCCGCTGATGGAAGTTGGTGGCGAGGAAGGCCAGGATGCTTGCCACGGGACGGGCGCCGTGCCCCCAAGCCCATGTACCAACGAGACGGAAATAGAGCCAGGGCATTCTGGGGCACAGGCCTCTGCCCCTCGCTGCCCACAGTGCCTTGCTTCAGGGTGTAGACCAGAGGGGTAAAGAATGCCTTCTTTGGTTGGGGTACTTCCTGGGGATAATCCCGTGGTCCTGCCGCATTCACATGTCCTCCCCCTCATTGCATTCCGCCAAGAGTTGTTTGCAATTCAGGTCGCTCAAGCTGCACGTACAGGGAATGGGAAACAGGTAAGGACAGCAGGGGAAGACACAAGTGCCAATGGGCTGGCCAACATGCAGGGCTGGGCTCCCTAGCCACGCCCACCACAACAATATCAGGCTTGATTCGATCAAGTCGGACCAGTGCCCTGAAAACCCTTAGCACCTTCCAAGGCACGGTAAACTGGGTGTGCTCGCAAGTGCGTGAGTGTGTCCGTGTTTGGTTGTACGAGTGCGTGTGTGTTCCTGACACCGTACATGGGTGTACTTCCTAAACATAAGTCTGGATATGTGTAAATAGGCATCTGGATGTGGATCCAGGAGGTCCCGTCACAGTGTGTTCTGAGTGAGCATGTGGAGGCTGCGGCGAGTGACAGAGAAAGACAGAGATGGAGAGTGGGCTTGCATGTGAGAAATTTTCTGTCCATGTGCGGTGGCAGGAGTGTGTCCGATATGAAGTTGAACAGATGCAATTCAAAGTGTGTGCACGTATACTTGCTTGCTTGAAATTCCCAGGAAACCATTCATTTGGCAAGGCTGCCTTTAGTGCTGTCTGCTTCTCCAAGGTCTCCAGACATGAGTCCGGGGATGCTAAGCAGCCACTGCTGTTGGCGATCCGCATGACAGTGATGATGACGCCTACGAATAGCATTGCTGGGAGCCAGGGTGCCTTGGCCAACGCAGGGAAGCGTCCAGAATGCCCTTTCCCTGGTGTCTGAGCATAGCACCCTGCAGGAGCCTTAAACTTATGGCTGTGAGCCAACGGCCCCCGCATTGCCAGCTCCTGCCTATAGCCATTATGACCCGCCGCTACTCGGTAGGAGGAAGGATCTGGCAGAGATGTGGGCCAGAGAGGCCAGGCAAGAGGGCAAACAAGAGTGGAGCGGTCACCTGTGCAGTTAGGAGAACCCAATAACCCCTCACCTGCTGACCTTGAATCTCCATTCTGCTGTCATCGAACAGATGACGTGGATGGGGAGAGAGGTGGCGGATTCAGACACCGGCCACTTCAGGACTGGCAAGGGCAGAGGAGGTGGGGGAGCTGTCCAACACGGGTTCAGCCAGGATGTGGGATGGAGCGGGAGCGGAGGTGAAAAGTGGACCCAGCCCGTCCCCAGCGGGGATTCCAGGTGTGCGATTTGTGGCTGCGGAGGTCCTGTACTTCCCTGTTGGCCTGTGAGAACTGGTGAGCAGTCAGAGCCAACCCCTAAGGGCCTTCGCGTCCCTTTCGCTATGGCAACTCCACTTGGAACACTGGCACACGTCAGCAGGTGGCGCCTAGAACCTGATCACGTCACAGAGCGCCTAACCCTCCAGGCACCGCCCAGAGGCTTCCCAGCACCCCTGGGGCGCATGTGCAGTCAAGGAGGCATAAGCAGGGCCTGTTGGGCTGTGAGCAACAACTGACTACCGCTAAGAGGCGTCACTCCCCCTCCCGCTAAAGCTGATCCTGTTGGAATGCAAATGCAAATGCACCTCAGCACACTGGGCAAGGCATAGAAACCCAAATCATCCAGCCACCTCCTGGAGGCTTTGCTACACGGCGGGCCGCGCATGCGCAGTCCTGCAACCTCAGAAGCACACCAGGCTGCTAACTAGCAGGCAGTGAAGGGCTTCAAGTGGTCTCGGTCAAGTGAGCAGTTGCTTTTTCCAGACTAATAGGATGTCAGTCGCTGGAAAAGGAGCCACAAGGGTAGAAAAGGAAGGCCCCAACCCTCCTCCCTCATATACACACCTCCTGCACAGAGAAAAGAAGCAGAGGGATTTGGGGACAGAACAGGAGTCTACAGCTTAGAGGATTGCGGACTGTTGTGCACGAGAGGACTGGGAGAGGCCAGGAGTACAGAGGCTGAGAGCAGAGGGCGAATTGGAGAAGATAACAAGGGCCAGGAAGAGGAGGGGGTTCTGAATTCCTCAGAGGAAGGGACGAGATGCGTCGGGAGCTGTGTAGCCTGAGAAGCTCAGATGGAGGAGGAGGAAAATGGGAAGCAGAGGCAGGGGCGAAGAGGCAGAGGCCCGGTGGCACGCGTGAGTTGATAGGAGTCTGGAGGCAGGAAGGCTAATGCTAGGAGTGGAAGCGCAGCAAGGCAGGGGCAAGGAGGGCATGAAGAGAGAATCTCAGGGAGTTTGTGGTGAAGCAAATATGAGTGCAGGGGACAAGCCTCAGGAACTCAGCCGCTGATGGAAGTTGGTGGCGAGGAAGGCCAGGATGCCTTCCACGGGACGGGCGCCGTGCCCCCAAGCCCATGTACCAAGGAGACGGAAATAGAGCCAGGGCATTCTGGGGCACAGGCCTCTGCCCCTCGCTGCCCACAGTGCCTTGCATCAGGGTGTAGACCAGTGGGGTAAAGAATGCCTTCTTTGGTTGGGGTACTTCCTGGGGATAATCCCGTGGTCCTGCCGCATTCACATGTCTCCCCTCATTGCATTCCGCCAAGAGTTGTTTGCAATTCAGGTCGCTCAAGCTGCACGGTACAGGGAATGGGAAACAGGTAAGGACAGCAGGGGAAGACACAAGTGCCAATGGGCTGGCCAACATGCAGGGCTGGGCTCCCTAGCCACGCCCACCACAACAATATCAGGCTTGATTCGATCAAGTCGGACCCAGTGCCCTGAAAACCCCTTAGCACCTTCCAAGGCACGGTAAACTGGGTGTGCTCGCAAGTGCGTGAGTGTGTCCGTGTTTGGTTGTACGAGTGCGTGTGTGTTCCTGACACCGTACATGGGTGTACTTCCTAAACATAAGTCTGGATATGTGTAAATAGGCATCTGGATGTGGATCCAGGAGGGTCCCGTCACAGTGTGTTCTGAGTGAGCATGTGGAGGCTGCGGCGAGTGACAGAGAAAGACAGAGATGGAGAGTGGGCTTGCATGTGAGAAATTTTCTGTCCATGTGCGGTGGCAGGAGTGTGTCCGATATGAAGTTGAACAGATGCAATTCAAAGTGTGTGCACGTATACTTGCTTGCTTGAAATTCCCAGGAAACCATTCATTTGGCAAGGCTGCCTTTAGTGCTGTCTGCTTCTCCAAGTCTCCAGACATGAGTCCGGGATGCTAAGCAGCCACTGCTGTTGGCGATCCGCATGACAGTGATGATGACGCCTACGAATAGCATTGCTGGGAGCCAGGGTGCCTTGGCCAACGCAGGGAAGCGTCAGAATGCCCTTCCCTGGTGTCTGAGCATAGCACCCAGAAGGAGCCTTAAACGTATGGCTGTGAGCCAAAGGCCCCCCGCATTGCCAGCTCCTGCCTATAGCCATTATGACCCGCCGCTACTCGGTAGGAGGAAGGATCTGGCAGAGATGTGGGCCAGAGAGGCCAGGCAAGAGGGCAAACAAGAGTGGAGCGGTCACCTGTGCAGTTAGGAGAACCCAATAACCCCTCACCTGCTGACCTTGAATCTCATTCTGCCTGTCATCGAACAGATGACGTGGATGGGGAGAGAGGGTGGCGGATTCAGACACCGGCCACTTCCAGGACTGGCAAGGGCAGAGGAGGTGGGGGAGCTGTCCAACACGGGTTCAGCCAGATGTGGGATGGAGCGGGAGCGGAGGTGAAAAGTGGACCCAGCCCCGTCCCCAGCGGGGATTCCAGGTGTGCGATTTGTGGCTGCGGAGGTCCTGTACTTCCCTGTTGGCCTGTGAGAACTGGTGAGCAGTCAGAGCCAACCCCTAAGGGCCTTCGCGTCCCTTTCGCTATGGCAACTCCACTTGGAACACTGGCACACGTCAGCAGGTGGCGCCTAGAACCTGATCACGTCACAGAGCGCCTAACCCTCCCAGGCACCGCCCAGAGGCTTCCCAGCACCCCTGGGGGCGCATGTGCAGTCAAGGAGGCATAAGCAGGGCCTGATGGGCTGTGAGCAACAACTGACTACCGCTAAGAGGCGTCACTCCCCCTCCCGCTAAAGCTGATCCTGTTGGAATGCAAATGCAAGTGCACCTCTGCACACTGGGCAAGGCATAGAAACCCAAATCATCCAGCCACCTCCTGGAGGCTTTGCTACACGGCGGGCCGCGCATGCGCAGTCCTGCAACATCAGAAGCACACCAGGCTGCTACCTAGCAAGCCAGTGAGGGCTTCAAGTGGTCATCGGTCAAGTGAGCAGTTTGCTTTTTCCAGACTAATTAGGATGTCAGTCGCAGGAAAAGGAGCCACAAGGTAGAAAAGGAAGGCCCAACCCTCCTCCTCATATACACACCTCCTGCACAGAGAAAAGAAGCAGAGGGCTTTGGGGACAGAACAGGGAGACTACAGCTTAGAGGAATGCGGACTCTTGTGCACGAGAGGACTGGGAGAGGCCAGGAGTACAGAGGCTGAGAGCAGAGGGCGAATTGGAGAAGATAACAAGGGCCAGGAAGAGGGAGGGGGTTCTGAATTCCTCAGAGGAGGGACGAGATGCGTCGGGAGCTGTGTAGCCTGTGAAGCTCAGATGGAGGAGGAGGAAAATGGGAAGCAGAGGCAAGGGCGAAGAGGCAGAGGCCCGTGGCACGCGTGAGTTGATAGGAGTCTGGAGGCAGGAAGGCTAATGCTAGGAGTGGAAGCAGCAGCAAGGCAGGGGGACAAGGAGGGCATGAAGAGACAATCTCAGGGAGTTTGTGGTGAAGCAAATATGAGTGCAGGGGACAAAGCTCAGGAACTCAGCCGCTGATGGAAGTTGGTGGCGAGGAAGGCCAGGATGCTTGCCCACGGGACGGGCGCCGTGCCCAAGCCCATGTACCAACGAGACGGAAATAGAGCCAGGGCATTCTGGGGCACAGGCCTCTGCCCCTCGCTGCCCACAGTGCCTTGCTTCAGGGTGTAGACCAGAGGGGTAAAGAATGCCTTCTTTGGTTGGGGTACTTCCTGGGGATAATCCCGTGGTCCTGCCGCATTCACATGTCTCCCCTCATTGCATTCCGCCAAGAGTTGTTTGCAATTCAGGTCGCTCAAGCTGCACGGTACAGGGAATGGGAAACAGGTAAGGACAGCAGGGGAAGACACAAGTGCCAATGGGCTGGCCCAACATGCAGGCTGGGCTCCCTAGCCACGCCCACCACAACAATATCCGGCTTGATTCGATCAAGTCGGGACCCAGTGCCCTGAAAACCCTTAGCACCTTCCAAGGCACGGTAAACTGGGTGTGCTCGCAAGGTGCGTGAGTGTGTCCTGTTTGGTTGTACGAGTGCGTGTGTGTTCTGACCACCGTCATAGGGTGTACCTTCCTAAACATAAGTCTGGAATATGTGTAAATAGGCATCTGGATGTGGATCCAGGAGGTCCGGTCACAGTGTGTTCTGAGTGAGCATGTGGAGGCTGCGGCGAGTGACAGAGAAAGACAGAGATGGAGAGTGGGCTTGCATGTGAGAAATTTTCTGTCCATGTGCGGTGGCAGGAGTGTGTCCGATATGAAGTTGAACAGATGCAATTCAAAGTGTGTGCACGTATACTTGCTTGCTTGAAATTCCCAGGAACCATTCATTTGGCAAGGCTGCCTTTAGTGCTGTCTGCTTCTCCAGGTCTCCAGACATGAGTCGGGGATGCTAAGCAGCCACTGCTCGTTGGCGATCCGCATGACAGTGATGATGACGCCTACGAATAGCATTGCTGGGAGCCAGGGTGCCTTGGCCAACGCAGGGAAGCGTCAGAATGCCCTTTCCCTGGTGTCTGAGCATAGCACCCTGCAGGAGCCTTAAACTTATGCTGTGAGCCAACGGCCCCCGCATTGCCAGCTCCTGCCTATAGCCATTATGACCCGCCCGCTACTCGGTAGGAGGAAGGATCTGGCAGAGATGTGGGCCAGAGAGGCCAGGCAAGAGGGCAAACAACGAGTGGAGCGGTCACCTGTGCAGTAGGAGAACCCAATAACCCCTCACCTGCAGACCTTGAATCTCCATTCTGCTGTCATCGAACAGATGACGTGGATGGGGAGAGAGGTGGCGGATTCAGACACCGGCCACTTCCAGGACTGGCAAGGGCAGAGGAGGTGGGGGAGCTGTCCAACACGGGTTCAGCCAGGATGTGGGATGGAGCGGGAGCGGAGGTGCACAGTGGACCCAGCCCGTCCCAGCGGGGATTCCAGGTGTGCGATTTGTGGCTGCGGAGGTCCTGTACTTCCACTGTTGGCCTGTGAGAACTGGTGAGCAGTCAGAGCCAACCCCTAAGGGCCTTCGCGTCCCCTTTCGCTATGGCAACTCCTCTTGGAACACTGGCACAACGTCAGCAGGTGGCGCCTAGAACCTGATCACGTCACAGAGCGCCTAACCCTCCAGGCACCGCCCAGAGGCTTCCCAGCACCCCTGGGGCGCATGTGCAGTCAAGGAGGGCATAAGCAGGGCCTGTTGGGCTGTGGAGCAACAACTGACTACCGCTAAGAGGCGTCACTCCCCCTCCGCTAAAGTGATCCTGTTGGAATGCAAATGCAAATGCACCTCAGCACACTGGGCAAGGCATAGAAACCAAATCATCAGCCACCTCCTGGAGGCTTTGCTACACGGCGGCCGCGCATGCGCAGTCCTCGCAACCTCAGACGCACACCAGGCTGCTAACTAGCAGGCCAGTAGAAGGCTTCAAGTGGTCTCGGTCAAGTGAGCAGTTGCTTTTTCCAGACTAATAGGATGTCAGTCGCTGGAAAGGAGCCACAAGGTAGAAAAGGAAGGCCCAACCCTCCTCCCTCATATACACACCTCCTGCACAGAGAAAAGAAGCAGAGGGATTTGGGGACAGAACAGAACAGGGCGACTACAGCTTAGAGGAATGCGGACCTGTTGTGCACGAGAGGATGGGAGAGGCCAGGAGTACAGAGGCTGAGAGCAGAGGGCGAATTGGAGAAGATAACAAGGGCCAGGAAGAGGGAGGGGGTTCTGAATTCCTCAGAGGAAGGGACGAGATGCGTCGGGAGCTGTGTAGCCAGAGAAGCTCAGATGGAGGAGGAGGAAAATGGGAAGCAGAGGCAGGGGCGAAGAGGCAGAGGCCCGGTGGCACGCGTGAGTTGATAGGAGTCTGGAGGCAGGAAGCTAATGCTAGGAGTGGAAGCAGCAGCAAGCAGGGGCAAGGAGGGCATGAAGAGACAATCTCAGGAGTTTGTGGTGAAGCCAAATATGAGAGCAGGGACAAGCCTCAGGAACTCAGGCCGCTGATGGAAGTTGGTGGCGAGGAAGGCAGGATGCCTTCCACGGGACCGGGCGCCGTGCCCCCAAGCCCATGTACCAAGGAGACGGAAATAGAGCCCAGGGCATTCTGGGGCACAGGCCTCTGCCCCTCGCTGCCCACCAGTGCCTTGCATCAGGGTGTAGACCAGTGGGGTAAAGAATGCCTTCTTTGGTTGGGGTACTTCCTGGGGATAATCCCGTGGTCTGCCGCATTCACATGTCTCCCCTCATTGCATTCCGCCAAGAGTTGTTTGCAATTCAGGTCGCTCAAGCTGCACGGTCAGGGAATGGGAAACAGGTAAGGACAGCAGGGGAAGACACAAGTGCCAATGGGCTGGCAACCATGCAGGGCTGGGCTCCCTAGCCACGCCCACCACAACAATATCAGGCTTGATTCGATCAAGTCGGACCCAGTGCCCTGAAAACCCTTAGCACCTTCCAAGGCAACGGTAAACTGGGGGTGCTCGCAAGTGCGTGAGTGTGTCCGTGTTTGTTGTACGAGTGCGTGTGTGTTCCTGACACCGTACATGGGTGAACTTCCTAAACATAGTCTGGATATCGTGTAAATAGGGCATCTGGATGTGGATCCAGGAGGTCCCGTCACAGTGTTGTTCTGAGTGAGCATGTGGAGGCTGCGGCGAGTGACAGAGAAAGACATAGATGGAGAGTGGGCTTGCATGTGAGAAATTTTCTGTCCATGTGCGGTGGCAGGAGTGTGTCCGATATGAAGTTGAACAGATGCAATCTCAAAGTGTGTGCACGTATACTTGCTTGCTTGAAATTCCCAGGAAAAAACCATTC
>NW_025960384.1:0-33472 GCF_023159225.1 Perognathus longimembris pacificus
TGGCTATAGGCAGGAGCTGGCAATGCGGGGGCCGTTGGCTCACAGCCATAAGTTTTAGGCTCCTGCAGGGTGCTATGCTCAGACACCAGGGAAAGGGAATTCTGACGCTTCCCTGCGTTGGCCAAGGCACCCTGGCTCCCAGCAATGCTATTCGTAGGCGTCATCATCACTGTCATGCGGATCGCCAACAGCAGTGGCTGCTTAGCATCCCCGGACTCATGTCTGGAGACCTTGGAGAAGCAGACAGCACTAAAGGCAGCCTTGCCAAATGAGTGGTTTCCTGGGAATTTCAAGCAAGCAAGTATACGTGCACACACTTTGAATCGCATCTGTTCAACTTCATATCGGACACACTCCTACCACCGCACATGGACAGAAAATTTCTCACATGCAAGCCCACTCTCCATCTCTGTCTTTCTCTGTCACTTGCCGCAGCCTCCACATGCTCACTCAGAACACACTGTGACGGGACCTCCTGGAACCACATCCAGATGCCTATTTACACATATCCAGACTTATGTTTAGGAAGTACACCCATGTACGGTGTCAGGAACACACACGCACTCGTACAACCAAACACGGACACACTCACGCACTTGCGAGCACACCCAGTTTACCGTGCCTTGGAAGGTGCTAAGGGTTTTCATGGCACAGGGTCCGACTTGATCGAATCAAGCCTGATATTGTTGTGGTGGGCGTGGTTGGGAGCCCAGCCCTGCATGTTGGCCAGCCCATTGGCACTTGTGTCTTCCCCTGCTGTCCTTACCTGTTTCCCATTCCCTGTACCATGCAGCTTGAGCGACCTGAATTGCAAACAACTCTTGGCGGAATGCAATGAGGGGAGACATGTGAATGCGGCAGGACCACGGGATTATCCCCAGGAAGTACGCCAACCAAAGAAGGCATTCTTTACCCCTCTGGTCTACACCCTGAAGCAAGGCACTGTGGGCAGCGAGGGGCAGAGGCCTGTGCCCCAGAATGCCCTGGCTCTATTTCCGTCTCGTTGGTACATGGCTTGGGGGCACGGCGCCCGTCCCGTGGCAAGCATCCTGGCCTTCCTCGCCACCAACTTCCATCAGCGGCTGAGTTCCTGAGGCTTGTCCCCTGCACTCATATTTGCTTCACCACAAACTCCCTGAGATTCTCTCTTCATGCCCTCCTTGCCCCTGCCTTGCTGCTGCTTCCACTCCTAGCATTAGCCTTCCTGCCTCCAGACTCCTATCAACTCACGCGTGCCACCGGGCCTCTGCCTCTTTGTCCCTGCCTCTGCTTCCCATTTTCCTCCTCCTCCATCTGAGCTTCACAGGCTACACAGCTCCCGACGCATCTCGTCCCTTCCTCTGAGGAATTCAGAACCCCCTCCCTCTTGCTGGCCCTTGTTATCTTCTCCAATTCGCCCTCTGCTCTCAGCCTCTGTACTCCTGGCCTCTCCCAGTCCTCTCGTGCACAACAGTCCGCATTCCTCTAAGCTGTAGTCTCCCTGTTCTGTCCCCAAATCCCTCTGCTTCTTTTCTCTGTGCAGGAGGTGTGTATATGAGGGAGGAGGGTTGGGGCCTTCCTTTTCTACCTTGTGGCTCCTTTTCCTGCGACTGACGTCCTATTAGTCTGGAAAAAAGCAACTGCTCACTTGACCGAGACCACTTGAAGCCCTTCACTGGCTTGCTAGGTAGCAGCCTGGTGTGCTTCTGAGGTTGCAGGACTGCGCATGCGCGGCCCGCCGTGTAGCAAAGCCTCCAGGGGGTGGCTGGATGATTTGGGTTTCTATGCCTTGCCCAGTGTGCTGAGGTGCATTTGCATTTGCATTCCACAGGATCAGCTTTAGCGGGAGGGGGAGTGACGCCTCTTAGCGGTAGTCAGTTGTTGCTCACAGCCCATCAGGCCCTGCTTATGCCTCCTTGACTGCACATGCGCCCCAGGGGTGCTGGGAAGCCTCTGGGCGGTGCCTGGAGGGTTAGGCGCTCTGTGACGTGATCAGGTTCTAGGCGCCACCTGCTGACGTGTGCCAGTGTTCCAAGTGGAGTTGCCATAGTGAAAGGGACGCGAAGGCCCTTAGGGGTTGGCTCTGACTGCTCACCAGTTCTCACAGGCCAACAGGGAAGTACAGGACCTCCGGAGCCACAAATCGCACACCTGGAATCCCCGCTGGGACGGGCTGGGTCCACTTTTCACCTCCGCTCCCGCTCCATCCCACATCCTGGCTGAACCCGTGTTGGACAGCTCCCCCACCTCCTCTGCCCTTGCCAGATCCCGGAAGTGGCCGGTGTCTGAATCCGCCACCTCTCTCCCCACCCACGTCATCTGTTCGATGACAGCACAATGGAGATTCAAGGTCAGCAGGGGAGGGGTTATTGGGTTCTCCTAACTGCACAGGTGACCGCTCCACTCTTGTTTGCCCTCTTGCCTGGCCTCTCTGGCCCACATCTCTGCCAGATCCTTCCTCCTACCGAGTAGCGGTGGGTCATAATGGCTATAGGCAGGAGCTGGCAATGCGGGGGCCGTTGGCTCACAGCCATAAGTTTTAGGCTCCTGCAGGGTGCTATGCTCAGACACCAGGGAAAGGGAATTCTGACGCTTCCCTGCGTTGGCCAAGGCACCCTGGCTCCCAGCAATGCTATTCGTAGGCGTCATCATCACTGTCATGCGGATCGCCAACAGCAGTGGCTGCTTAGCATCCCCGGACTCATGTCTGGAGACCTTGGAGAAGCAGACAGCACTAAAGGGCAGCCTTGCCAAATGAGTGGTTTCTGGGAATTTCAAGCAAGCAAGTATACGTGCACACACTTTGAATCGCATCTGTTCAACTTCATATCGGACACACTCTACCACCGCACATGGACAGAAAATTTCTCACATGCAAGCCCACTCTCCATCTCTGTCTTTCTCTGTCACTTGCCGCAGCCTCCACATGCTCACTCAGAACACACTGTGACGGGACCTCCTGGAACCACATCCAGATGCCTATTTACACATATCCAGACTTATGTTTAGGAAGTACACCCATGTACGGTGTCAGGAACACACACGCACTCGTACAACCAAACACGGACACACTCACGCACTTGCGAGCACACCCAGTTTACCGTGCCTTGGAAGGTGCTAAGGGTTTTCATGGCACAGGGTCCGACTTGATCGAATCAAGCCTGATATTGTTGTGGTGGGCGTGGTTGGGAGCCCAGCCCTGCATGTTGGCCAGCCCATTGGCACTTGTGTCTTCCCCTGCTGTCCTTACCTGTTTCCCATTCCCTGTACCATGCAGCTTGAGCGACCTGAATTGCAAACAACTCTTGGCGGAATGCAATGAGGGGAGACATGTGAATGCGGCAGGACCACGGGATTATCCCCAGGAAGTACGCCAACCAAAGAAGGCATTCTTTACCCCTCTGGTCTACACCCTGAAGCAAGGCACTGTGGGCAGCGAGGGGCAGAGGCCTGTGCCCCAGAATGCCCTGGCTCTATTTCCGTCTCGTTGGTACATGGGCTTGGGGCACGGCGCCCGTCCCGTGGCAAGCATCCTGGCCTTCCTCGCCACCAACTTCCATCAGCGGCTGAGTTCCTGAGGCTTGTCCCCTGCACTCATATTTGCTTCACCACAAACTCCCTGAGATTCTCTCTTCATGCCCTCCTTGCCCCTGCCTTGCTGCTGCTTCCACTCCTAGCATTAGCCTTCCTGCCTCCAGACTCCTATCAACTCACGCGTGCCACCGGGCCTCTGCCTCTTTGTCCTGCCTCTGCTTCCCATTTTCCTCCTCCTCCATCTGAGCTTCACAGGCTACACAGCTCCCGACGCATCTCGTCCCTTCCTCTGAGGAATTCAGAACCCCCTCCCTCTTGCTGGCCCTTGTTATCTTCTCCAATTCGCCCTCTGCTCTCAGCCTCTGTACTCCTGGCCTCTCCCAGTCCTCTCGTGCACAACAGTCCGCATTCCTCTAAGCTGTAGTCTCCCTGTTCTGTCCCCAAATCCCTCTGCTTCTTTTCTCTGTGCAGGAGGTGTGTATATGAGGGAGGAGGGTTGGGGCCTTCCTTTTCTACCTTGTGGCTCCTTTTCCTGCGACTGACGTCCTATTAGTCTGGAAAAAGCAACTGCTCACTTGACCGAGACCACTTGAAGCCCTTCACTGGCTTGCTAGGTAGCAGCCTGGTGTGCTTCTGAGGTTGCAGGACTGCGCATGCGCGGCCCGCCGTGTAGCAAAGCCTCCAGGGGGTGGCTGGATGATTTGGGTTTCTATGCCTTGCCCAGTGTGCTGAGGTGCATTTGCATTTGCATTCCAACAGGATCAGCTTTAGCGGGAGGGGGGAGTGACGCCTCTTAGCGGTAGTCAGTTGTTGCTCACAGCCCATCAGGCCCTGCTTATGCCTCCTTGACTGCACATGCGCCCCAGGGGTGCTGGGAAGCCTCTGGGCGGTGCCTGGAGGGTTAGGCGCTCTGTGACGTGATCAGGTTCTAGGCGCCACCTGCTGACGTGTGCCAGTGTTCCAAGTGGAGTTGCCATAGTGAAAGGGACGCGAAGGCCCTTAGGGGTTGGCTCTGACTGCTCACCAGTTCTCACAGGCCAACAGGGAAGTACAGGACCTCCGGAGCCACAAATCGCACACCTGGAATCCCCGCTGGGACGGGCTGGGTCCACTTTTCACCTCCGCTCGCGCTCCATCCCACATCCTGGCTGAACCCGTGTTGGACAGCTCCCCCACCTCCTCTGCCCTTGCCAGTCCCGGAAGTGGCCGGTGTCTGAATCCGCCACCTCTCTCCCCACCCACGTCATCTGTTCGATGACAGCACAATGGAGATTCAAGGTCAGCAGGGGAGGGGTTATTGGGTTCTCCTAACTGCACAGGTGACCGCTCCACTCTTGTTTGCCCTCTTGCCTGGCCTCTCTGGCCCACATCTCTGCCAGATCCTTCCTCCTACCGAGTAGCGGTGGGTCATAATGGCTATAGGCAGGAGCTGGCAATGCGGGGGCCGTTGGCTCACAGCCATAAGTTTTAGGCTCCTGCAGGGTGCTATGCTCAGACACCAGGGAAAGGGAATTCTGACGCTTCCCTGCGTTGGCCAAGGCACCCTGGCTCCCAGCAATGCTATTCGTAGGCGTCATCATCACTGTCATGCGGATCGCCAACAGCAGTGGCTGCTTAGCATCCCCGGACTCATGTCTGGAGACCTTGGAGAAGCAGACAGCACTAAAGGCAGCCTTGCCAAATGAGTGGTTTCCTGGGAATTTCAAGCAAGCAAGTATACGTGCACACACTTTGAATCGCATCTGTTCAACTTCATATCGGACACACTCCTACCACCGCACATGGACAGAAAATTTCTCACATGCAAGCCCACTCTCCATCTCTGTCTTTCTCTGTCACTTGCCGCAGCCTCCACATGCTCACTCAGAACACACTGTGACGGGACCTCCTGGAACCACATCCAGATGCCTATTTACACATATCCAGACTTATGTTAGGAAGTACACCCATGTACGGTGTCAGGAACACACACGCACTCGTACAACCAAACACGGACACACTCACGCACTTGCGATCACACCCAGTTTACCGTGCCTTGGAAGGTGCTAAGGGTTTTCATGGCACAGGGTCCGACTTGATCGAATCAAGCCTGATATTGTTGTGGTGGGCGTGGTTGGGAGCCCAGCCCTGCATGTTGGCCAGCCCATTGGCACTTGTGTCTTCCCCTGCTGTCCTTACCTGTTTCCCATTCCCTGTACCATGCAGCTTGAGCGACCTGAATTGCAAACAACTCTTGGCGGAATGCAATGAGGGGAGACATGTGAATGCGGCAGGACCACGGGATTATCCCCAGGAAGTACGCCAACCAAAGAAGGCATTCTTTACCCCTCTGGTCTACACCCTGAAGCAAGGCACTGTGGGCAGCGAGGGGCAGAGGCCTGTGCCCCAGAATGCCCTGGCTCTATTTCCGTCTCGTTGGTACATGGGCTTGGGGGCACGGCGCCCGTCCCGTGGCAAGCATCCTGGCCTTCCTCGCCACCAACTTCCATCAGCGGCTGAGTTCCTGAGGCTTGTCCCCTGCACTCATATTTGCTTCACCACAAACTCCCTGAGATTCTCTCTTCATGCCCTCCTTGCCCCTGCCTTGCTGCTGCTTCCACTCCTAGCATTAGCCTTCCTGCCTCCAGACTCCTATCAACTCACGCGTGCCACCGGGCCTCTGCCTCTTTGTCCCTGCCTCTGCTTCCCATTTTCCTCCTCCTCCATCTGAGCTTCACAGGCTACACAGCTCCCGACGCATCTCGTCCCTTCCTCTGAGGAATTCAGAACCCCCTCCCTCTTGCTGGCCCTTGTTATCTTCTCCAATTCGCCCTCTGCTCTCAGCCTCTGTACTCCTGGCCTCTCCCAGTCCTCTCGTGCACAACAGTCCGCATTCCTCTAAGCTGTAGTCTCCCTGTTCTGTCCCCAAATCCCTCTGCTTCTTTTCTCTGTGCAGGAGGTGTGTATATGAGGGAGGAGGGTTGGGGCCTTCCTTTTCTACCTTGTGGCTCCTTTTCCTGCGACTGACGTCCTATTAGTCTGGAAAAAGCAACTGCTCACTTGACCGAGACCACTTGAAGCCCTTCACTGGCTTGCTAGGTAGCAGCCTGGTGTGCTTCTGAGGTTGCAGGACTGCGCATGCGCGGCCCGCCGTGTAGCAAAGCCTCCAGGGGGTGGCTGGATGATTTGGGTTTCTATGCCTTGCCCAGTGTGCTGAGGTGCATTTGCATTTGCATTCCAACAGATCAGCTTTAGCGGGAGGGGGAGTGACGCCTCTTAGCGGTAGTCAGTTGTTGCTCACAGCCCATCAGGCCCTGCTTATGCCTCCTTGACTGCACATGCGCCCCAGGGGTGCTGGGAAGCCTCTGGGCGGTGCCTGGAGGGTTTAGGCGCTCTGTGACGTGATCAGGTTCTAGGCGCCACCTGCTGACGTGTGCCAGTGTTCCAAGTGGAGTTGCCATAGTGAAAGGGACGCGAAGGCCCTTAGGGGTTGGCTCTGACTGCTCACCAGTTCTCACAGGCCAACAGGGAAGTACAGGACCTCCGGAGCCACAAATCGCACACCTGGAATCCCCGCTGGGACGGGCTGGGTCCACTTTTCACCTCCGCTCCCGCTCCATCCCACATCCTGGCTGAACCCGTGTTGGACAGCTCCCCCACCTCCTCTGCCCTTGCCAGTCCCGGAAGTGGCCGGTGTCTGAATCCGCCACCTCTCTCCCCACCCACGTCATCTGTTCGATGACAGCACAATGGAGATTCAAGGTCAGCAGGGGAGGGGTTATTGGGTTCTCCTAACTGCACAGGTGACCGCTCCACTCTTGTTTGCCCTCTTGCCTGGCCTCTCTGGCCCACATCTCTGCCAGATCCTTCCTCCTACCGAGTAGCGGTGGGTCATAATGGCTATAGGCAGGAGCTGGCAATGCGGGGGCCGTTGGCTCACAGCCATAAGTTTTAGGCTCCTGCAGGGTGCTATGCTCAGACACCAGGGAAAGGGAATTCTGACGCTTCCCTGCGTTGGCCAAGGCACCCTGGCTCCCAGCAATGCTATTCGTAGGCGTCATCATCACTGTCATGCGGATCGCCAACAGCAGTGGCTGCTTAGCATCCCCGGACTCATGTCTGGAGACCTTGGAGAAGCAGACAGCACTAAAGGCAGCCTTGCCAAATGAGTGGTTTCCTGGGAATTTCAAGCAAGCAAGTATACGTGCACACACTTTGAATCGCATCTGTTCAACTTCATATCGGACACACTCCTACCACCGCACATGGACAGAAAATTTCTCACATGCAAGCCCACTCTCCATCTCTGTCTTTCTCTGTCACTTGCCGCAGCCTCCACATGCTCACTCAGAACACACTGTGACGGGACCTCCTGGAACCACATCCAGATGCCTATTTACACATATCCAGACTTATGTTTAGGAAGTACACCCATGTACGGTGTCAGGAACACACACGCACTCGTACAACCAAACACGGACACACTCACGCACTTGCGAGCACACCCAGTTTACCGTGCCTTGGAAGGTGCTAAGGGTTTTCATGGCACAGGGTCCGACTTGATCGAATCAAGCCTGATATTGTTGTGGTGGGGCGTGGTTGGGAGCCCAGCCCTGCATGTTGGCCAGCCCATTGGCACTTGTGTCTTCCCCTGCTGTCCTTACCTGTTTCCCATTCCTGTACCATGCAGCTTGAGCGACCTGAATTGCAAACAACTCTTGGCGGAATGCAATGAGGGGAGACATGTGAATGCGGCAGGACCACGGGATTATCCCAGGAAGTACGCCAACCAAAGAAGGCATTCTTTACCCCTCTGGTGTACACCCTGAAGCAAGGCACTGTGGGCAGCGAGGGGCAGAGGCCTGTGCCCCAGAATGCCCTGGCTCTATTTCCGTCTCGTTGGTACATGGGCTTGGGGGCACGGCGCCGTCCCGTGGCAAGCATCCTGGCCTTCCTCGCCACCAACTTCCATCAGCGGCTGAGTTCCTGAGGCTTGTACCCTGCACTCATATTTGCTTCACCACAAACTCCCTGAGATTCTCTCTTCATGCCCTCCTTGCCCCTGCCTTGCTGCTGCTTCCACTCCTAGCATTAGCCTTCTGCCTCCAGACTCCTATCAACTCACGCGTGCCACCGGGCCTCTGCCTCTTTGTCCTGCCTCTGCTTCCCATTTTCCTCCTCCTCCATCTGAGCTTCACAGGCTACACAGCTCCCGACGCATCTCGTCCCTTCCTCTGAGGAATTCAGAACCCCCTCCCTCTTGCTGGCCCTTGTTATCTTCTCCAATTCGCCCTCTGCTCTCAGCCTCTGTACTCCTGGCCTCTCCCAGTCCTCTCGTGCACAACAGTCCGCATTCCTCTAAGCTGTAGTCTCCCTGTTCTGTCCCCAAATCCCTCTGCTTCTTTTCTCTGTGCAGGAGGTGTGTATATGAGGGAGGAGGGTTGGGGCCTTCCTTTTCTACCTTGTGGCTCCTTTTCCTGCGACTGACGTCCTATTAGTCTGGAAAAAGCAACTGCTCACTTGACCGAGACCACTTGAAGCCCTTCACTGGCTTGCTAGGTAGCAGCCTGGTGTGCTTCTGAGGTTGCAGGACTGCGCATGCGCGGCCCGCCGTGTAGCAAAGCCTCCAGGGGGTGGCTGGATGATTTGGGTTTCTATGCCTTGCCCAGTGTGCTGAGGTGCAATTGCATTGCATTCCAACAGGATCAGCTTTAGCGGGAGGGGGAGTGACGCCTCTTAGCGGTAGTCAGTTGTTGCTCACAGCCCATCAGGCCCTGCTTATGCCTCCTTGACTGCACATGCGCCCCAGGGGTGCTGGGAAGCCTCTGGGCGGTGCCTGGAGGGTTAGGCGCTCTGTGACGTGATCAGGTTCTAGGCGCCACCTGCTGACGTGTGCCAGTGTTCCAAGTGGAGTTGCCATAGTGAAAGGGACGCGAAGGCCCTTAGGGTTGGCTCTGACTGCTCACCAGTTCTCACAGGCCAACAGGGAAGTACAGGACCTCCGGAGCCACAAATCGCACACCTGGAATCCCCGCTGGGACGGGCTGGGTCCACTTTTCACCTCCGCTCGCGCTCCATCCCACATCCTGGCTGAACCCGTGTTGGACAGCTCCCCCACCTCCTCTGCCCTTGCCAGTCCCGGAAGTGGCCGGTGTCTGAATCCGCCACCTCTCTCCCCACCCACGTCATCTGTTCGATGACAGCACAATGGAGATTCAAGGTCAGCAGGGGAGGGGTTATTGGGTTCTCCTAACTGCACAGGTGACCGCTCCACTCTTGTTTGCCCTCTTGCCTGGCCTCTCTGGCCCACATCTCTGCCAGATCCTTCCTCCTACCGAGTAGCGGTGGGGTCATAATGGCTATAGGCAGGAGCTGGCAATGCGGGGGCCGTTGGCTCACAGCCATAAGTTTTAGGCTCCTGCAGGGTGCTATGCTCAGACACCAGGGAAAGGGAATTCTGACGCTTCCCTGCGTTGGCCAAGGCACCCTGGCTCCCAGCAATGCTATTCGTAGGCGTCATCATCACTGTCATGCGGATCGCCAACAGCAGTGGCTGCTTAGCATCCCCGGACTCATGTCTGGAGACCTTGGAGAAGCAGACAGCACTAAAGGCAGCCTTGCCAAATGAGTGGTTTCCTGGGAATTTCAAGCAAGCAAGTATACGTGCACACACTTTGAATCGCATCTGTTCAACTTCATATCGGACACACTCCTACCACCGCACATGGACAGAAAATTTCTCACATGCAAGCCCACTCTCCATCTCTGTCTTTCTCTGTCACTTGCCGCAGCCTCCACATGCTCACTCAGAACACACTGTGACGGGACCTCCTGGAACCACATCCAGATGCCTATTTACACATATCCAGACTTATGTTTAGGAAGTACACCCATGTACGGTGTCAGGAACACACACGCACTCGTACAACCAAACACGGACACACTCACGCACTTGCGAGCACACCCAGTTTACCGTGCCTTGGAAGGTGCTAAGGGTTTTCATGGCACAGGGTCCGACTTGATCGAATCAAGCCTGATATTGTTGTGGTGGGCGTGGTTGGGAGCCCAGCCCTGCATGTTGGCCAGCCCATTGGCACTTGTGTCTTCCCCTGCTGTCCTTACCTGTTTCCCATTCCCTGTACCATGCAGCTTGAGCGACCTGAATTGCAAACAACTCTTGGCGGAATGCAATGAGGGGAGACATGTGAATGCGGCAGGACCACGGGATTATCCCCAGGAAGTACCCCAACCAAAGAAGGCATTCTTTACCCCTCTGGTGTACACCCTGAAGCAAGGCACTGTGGGCAGCGAGGGGCAGAGGCCTGTGCCCCAGAATGCCCTGGCTCTATTTCCGTCTCGTTGGTACATGGGCTTGGGGGCACGGCGCCCGTCCCGTGGCAAGCATCCTGGCCTTCCTCGCCACCAACTTCCATCAGCGGCTGAGTTCCTGAGGCTTGTCCCCTGCACTCATATTTGCTTCACCACAAACTCCCTGAGATTCTCTCTTCATGCCCTCCTTGCCCCTGCCTTGCTGCTGCTTCCACTCCTAGCATTAGCCTTCCTGCCTCCAGACTCCTATCAACTCACGCGTGCCACCGGGCCTCTGCCTCTTTGTCCCTGCCTCTGCTTCCCATTTTCCTCCTCCTCCATCTGAGCTTCACAGGCTACACAGCTCCCGACGCATCTCGTCCCTTCCTCTGAGGAATTCAGAACCCCCTCCCTCTTGCTGGCCCTTGTTATCTTCTCCAATTCGCCCTCTGCTCTCAGCCTCTGTACTCCTGGCCTCTCCCAGTCCTCTCGTGCACAACAGTCCGCATTCCTCTAAGCTGTAGTCTCCCTGTTCTGTCCCCAAATCCCTCTGCTTCTTTTCTCTGTGCAGGAGGTGTGTATATGAGGGAGGAGGGTTGGGGCCTTCCTTTCTACCTTGTGGCTCCTTTTCCTGCGACTGACGTCCTATTAGTCTGGAAAAAGCAACTGCTCACTTGACCGAGACCACTTGAAGCCCTTCACTGGCTTGCTAGGTAGCAGCCTGGTGTGCTTCTGAGGTTGCAGGACTGCGCATGCGCGGCCCGCCGTGTAGCAAAGCCTCCAGGGGGTGGCTGGATGATTTGGGTTTCTATGCCTTGCCCAGTGTGCTGAGGTGCATTTGCATTTGCATTCCAACAGGATCAGCTTTAGCGGGAGGGGGAGTGACGCCTCTTAGCGGTAGTCAGTTGTTGCTCACAGCCCATCAGGCCCTGCTTATGCCTCCTTGACTGCACATGCGCCCAGGGGTGCTGGGAAGCCTCTGGGCGGTGCCTGGAGGGTTAGGCGCTCTGTGACGTGATCAGGTTCTAGGCGCCACCTGCTGACGTGTGCCAGTGTTCCAAGTGGAGTTGCCATCGCGAAAGGGACGCGAAGGCCCTTAGGGGTTGGCTCTGACTGCTCACCAGTTCTCACAGGCCAACAGGGAAGTACAGGACCTCCGGAGCCACCAACCGCACACCTGGAATCCCCGCTGGGACGGGCTGGGTCCACTTTTCACCTCCGCTCGCGCTCCATCCCACATCCTGCTGAACCCGTGTTGGACAGCTCCCCCACCTCCTCTGCCCTTGCCAGTCCTGGAAGTGGCCGGTGTCTGAATCCGCCACCTCTCTCCCCATCCACGTCATCTGTTCGATGACAGCACAATGGAGATTCAAGGTCAGGCAGGTGAGGGGTTATTGGGTTCTCCTAACCGCACAGGTGACCGCTCCCACTCTTGTTTGCCCTCTTGCCTGGCCTCTCTGGCCCACATCTCTGCCAGATCCTTCCTCCTACCGAGTAGCGGTGGGTCATAATGGCTATAGGCAGGAGCTGGCAATGCGGGGGCCGTTGGCTCACAGCCATAAGTTTAAGGCTCCTGCAGGGTGCTATGCTCAGACACCAGGGGAAAGGGAAATTCTGACGCTTCCCTGCGTTGGCCAAGGCACCCTGGCTCCAGCAATGCTATTCGTAGGCGTCATCATCACTCTCATGCGGATCGCCCAACAGCAGTGGCTGCTTAGCATCCCCGGACTCATGTCTGGAGACCTTGGAGAAGCAGACAGCACTAAAGGCAGCCTTGCCAAATGAATGGTTTCCTGGGAATTTCAAGCAAGCAAGTATACGTGCACACACTTTGAATCGCATCTGTTCAACTTCATATCGGACACACTCCTGCCACGCACATGGACAGGAAATTTCTCACATGCAAGCCCACTCTCCATCTCTGTCTTTCTCTGTCACTCGCCGCAGCCTCCACATGCTCACTCAGAACACACTGTGACGGGACCTCCTGGATCCACATCCAGATGCCTATTTACACATATCCAGACTTATGTTTAGGAAGTACACCCATGTACGGTGTCAGGAACACACACGCACTCGTACAACCAAACACGGACACACTCACGCACTTGCGAGCACACCCAGTTTACCGTGCCTTGGAAGGTGCTAAGGGTTTTCAGGGCACTGGGTGCGACTTGATCGAATCAAGCCTGATACTGTTGTGGTGGGCGTGGCTAGGGAGCCCAGCCCTGCATGTTGGCCAGCCCATTGGCACTTGTGTCTTCCCCTGCTGTCCTTACCTGTTTCCCATTCCCTGTACCATGCAGCTTGAGCGACCTGAATTGCAAACAACTCTTGGCGGAATGCAATGAGGGGAGACATGTGAATGCGGCAGGACCACGGGGATTATCCCCCAGGAAGTACCCCAACCAAAGAAGGCATTCTCTACCCCTCTGGTCTACACCCTGAAGCAAGGCACTGTGGGCAGCGAGGGGCAGAGGCCTGTGCCCCAGAATGCCCTGGCTCTATTTCCGTCTCGTTGGGTCATGGGCTTGGGGGCACGGCGCCCGTCCCGTGGCAAGCAAGCATCCTGGCCTTCCTCGCCACCAACTTCCATCAGCGGCTGAGTTCCTGAGGCTTGTCCCCTGCACTCATATTTGCTTCACCACAAACTCCCTGAGATTCTCTCTTCATGCCCTCCTTGCCCCTGCCTTGCTGCTGCTTCCACTCCCAGCATTAGCCTTCCTGCCTCCAGACTCCTATCAACTCACGCGGTGCCACCGGGCCTCTGCCTCTTTGCCCCTGCCTCTGCTTCCCATTTTCTCCTCCTCCATCTGAGCTTCACAGGCTACACAGCTCCCGACGCATCTCGTCCCTTCCTCTGAGGAATTCAGACCCCCCTCCCTCTTCCTGGCCCTTGTTGTCTTCTCCAATTCGCCCTCTGCTCTCAGCCTCTGTACTCCTGGCCTCTGCCAGTCCTCTCGTGCACAACAGTCCGCATTCCTCTAAGCTGTAGTCTCCCTGTTCTGTCCCCAAATCCCTCTGCTTCTTTTCTCTGTGCAGGAGGTGTGTATATGAGGGAGGAGGGTTGGGGCCTTCCTTTTCTACCTTTGTGGCTCCTTTTCCTGCGACTGACATCCTATTAGTCTGGAAAAAGCAAACTGCTCACTTGACCGAGACCACTTGAAGCCCTTCACTGGCTTGCTAGGTAGCAGCCTGGTGTGCTCTGAGGTTGCAGGACTGCGCATGCGCGGCCCGCCGTGTAGCAAAGCCTCCAGGAGGTGGCTGGATGATTTGGGTTTCTATGCCTTGCCCAGTGTGCTGAGGTGCATTTGCATTTGCATTCCAACAGGATCAGCTTTAGCGGGAGGGGGGAGTGACGCCTCTTAGCGGTAGTCAGTTGTTGCTCACAGCCCATCAGGCCCTGCTTATGCCTCCTTGACTGCACATGCGCCCCAGGGGTGCGGGGAAGCCTCTGGGCGGTGCCTGGAGGGTTAGGCGCTCTGTGACGTGATCAGGTTCTAGGCGCCACCTGCTGACGTGTGCCAGTGTTCCAAGTGGAGTTGCCATCGCGAAAGGGACGCGAAGGCCCTTAGGGGTTGGCTCTGACTGCTCACCAGTTCTCACAGGCCAACAGGGAAGTACAGGACCTCCGGAGCCACCAACCGCACACCTGGAATCCCCGCTGGGACGGGCTGGGTCCACTTTTCACCTCGCTCGCGCTCCATCCCACATCCTGGCTGAACCCGTGTTGGACAGCTCCCCCACCTCCTCTGCCCTTGCCAGTCCTGGAAGTGGCCGGTGTCTGAATCCGCCACCTCTCTCCCCATCCACGTCATCTGTTCGATGACAGCACAATGGAGATTCAAGGTCAGCAGGTGAGGGGTTATTGGGTTCTCCTAACCGCACAGGTGACCGCTCCACTCTTGTTTGCCCTCTTGCCTGGCCTCTCTGGCCCACATCTCTGCCAGATCCTTCCTCCTACCGAGTAGCGGTGGGTCATAATGGCTATAGGCAGGAGCTGGCAATGCGGGGGCCGTTGGCTCACAGCCATAAGTTTAAGGCTCCTGCAGGGTGCTATGCTCAGACACCAGGGAAAGGGAATTCTGACGCTTCCCTGCGTTGGCCAAGGCACCCTGGCTCCCAGCAATGCTATTCGTAGGCGTCATCATCACTCTCATGCGGATCGCCAACAGCAGTGGCTGCTTAGCATCCCCGGACTCATGTCTGGAGACCTTGGAGAAGCAGACAGGCACTAAAGGCAGCCTTGCCAAATGAATGGTTTCCTGGGAATTTCAAGCAAGCAAGTATACGTGCACACACTTTGAATCGCATCTGTTCAACTTCATATCGGACACCACTCCTGCCACCGCACATGGACAGGAAATTTTCTCACATGCAAGCCCACTCTCCATCTCTGTCTTTCTCTGTCACTCGCCGCAGCCTCCACATGCTCACTCAGAACACACTGTGACGGGACCTCCTGGATCCACATCCAGATGCCTATTTACACATATCCAGACTTATGTTTAGGAAGTACACCCATGTACGGTGTCAGGAACACACACGCACTCGTACAACCAAACACGGACACACTCACGCACTTGCGAGCACACCCAGTTTACCGTGCCTTGGAAGGTGCTAAGGGTTTTCAGGGCACTGGGTGCGACTTGATCGAATCAAGCCTGATACTGTTGTGGTGGGCGTGGCTAGGGAGCCCAGCCCTGCATGTTGGCCAGCCCATTGGCACTTGTGTCTTCCCCTGCTGTCCTTACCTGTTTCCCATTCCCTGTACCATGCAGCTTGAGCGACCTGAATTGCAAACAACTCTTGGCTGAATGCAATGAGGGGAGACATGTGAATGCGGCAGGACACGGGATTATCCCCAGGAAGTACCCCAACCAAAGAAGGCATTCTCTACCCCTCTGGTCTACACCCTGAAGCAAGGCACTGTGGGCAGCGAGGGGCAGAGGCCTGTGCCCCAGAATGCCCAGGCTCTATTTCCGTCTCGTTGGGTCATGGGCTTGGGGGCACGGCGCCCGTCCCGTGGCAAGCAAGCATCCTGGCCTTCCTCGCCACCAACTTCCATCAGCGGCTGAGTTCCTGAGGCTTGTCCCCTGCACTCATATTTGCTTCACCACAAACTCCCTGAGATTCTCTCTTCATGCCCTCCTTGCCCCTGCCTTGCTGCTGCTTCCACTCCCAGCATTAGCCTTCCTGCCTCCAGACTCCTATTCAACTCACGCGTGCCACCGGGCCTCTGCCTCTTTGCCCCTGCCTCTGCTTCCCCATTTTCCTCCTCCTCCATCTGAGCTTCACAGGCTACACAGCTCCCGACGCATCTCGTCCCTTCCTCTGAGGAATTCAGAACCCCCTCCCTCTTCTGGCCCTTGTTGTCTTCTCCAATTCGCCCTCTGCTCTCAGCCTCTGTACTCCTGGCCTCTGCCAGTCCTCTCGTGCACAACAGTCCGCATTCCTCTAAGCTGTAGTCTCCCTGTTCTGTCCCCAAATCCCTCTGCTTCTTTTCTCTGTGCAGGAGGTGTGTATATGAGGGAGGAGGGTTGGGGGCCTTCCTTTTCTACCTTGTGGCTCCTTTTCCTGCGACTGACATCCTATTAGTCTGGAAAAAAAGCAACTGCTCACTTGACCGAGACCACTTGAAGCCCTTCACTGGCTTGCTAGGTAGCAGCCTGGTGTGCTTCTGAGGTTGCAGGACTGCGCATGCGCGGCCCGCCGTGTAGCAAAAGCCTCCAGGAGGTGGCTGGATGATTTGGGTTTCTATGCCTTGCCCAGTGTGCTGAGGTGCATTTGCATTTGCATTCCAACCAGGATCAGCTTTAGCGGGAGGGGGAGTGACGCCTCTTAGCGGTAGTCAGTTGTTGCTCACAGCCCATCAGGCCCCTGCTTATGCCTCCTTGACTGCACATGCGCCCCAGGGGTGCGGGGAAGCCTCTGGGCGGTGCCTGGAGGGTTAGGCGCTCTGTGACGTGATCAGGTTCTAGGCGCCACCTGCTGACGTGTGCCAGTGTTCCAAGTGGAGTTGCCATCGCGAAAGGGACGCGAAGGCCCTTAGGGGTTGGCTCTGACTGCTCACCAGTTCTCACAGGCCAACAGGGAAGTACAGGACCTCCGGAGCCACCAACCGCACACCTGGAATCCCCGCTGGGACGGGCGTGGGTCCACTTTTCACCACCGCTCGCGCTCCATCCCACATCCTGGCTGAACCCGTGTTGGACAGCTCCCCCACCTCCTCTGCCCTTGCCAGTCCTGGAAGTGTGCCGGTGTCTGAATCCGCCACCTCTCTCCCCATCCACGTCATCTGTTCGATGACAGCACAATGGAGATTCAAGGTCAGCAGGTGAGGGGTTATTGGGTTCTCCTAACCGCACAGGTGACCGCTCCACTCTTGTTTGCCCTCTTGCCTGGCCTCTCTGGCCACATCTCTGCCAGATCCTTCCTCCTACCGAGTAGCGGTGGGTCATAATGCTATAGGCAGGAGCTGGCAATGCGGGGGCCGTTGGCTCACAGCCATAAGTTTAAGGCTCCTGCAGGGTGCTATGCTCAGACACCAGGGAAAGGGAATTCTGACGCTTCCCTGCGTTGGCCAAGGCACCCTGGCTCCCAGCAATGCTATTCGTAGGCGTCATCATCACTCTCATGCGGATCGCCAACAGCAGTGGCTGCTTAGCATCCCCGGACTCATGTCTGGAGACCTTGGAGAAGCAGACAGCACTAAAGGCAGCCTTGCCAAATGAATGGTTTCCTGGGAATTTCAAGCAAGCAAGTATACGTGCACACACTTTGAATCGCATCTGTTCAACTTCATATCGGACACACTCCTGCCACCGCACATGGACAGGAAATTTCTCACATGCAAGGCCCACTCTCCATCTCTGTCTTTCTCTGTCACTCGCCGCAGCCTCCACATGCTCACTCAGAACACACTGTGACGGGACCTCCTGGATCCACATCCAGATGCCTATTTACACATATCCAGACTTATGTTTAGGAAGTACACCCATGTACGGTGTCAGGAACACACACGCACTCGTACAACCAAACACGGACACACTCACGCACTTGCGAGCACACCCAGTTTACCGTGCCTTGGAAGGTGCTAAGGGTTTTCAGGGCACTGGGTGCGACTTGATCGAATCAAGCCTGATACTGTTGTGGTGGGCGTGGCTAGGGAGCCCAGCCCTGCATGTTGGCCAGCCCATTGGCACTTGTGTCTTCCCCTGCTGTCCTTACCTGTTTCCCATTCCCTGTACCATGCAGCTTGAGCGACCTGAATTGCAAACAACTCTTGGCGGAATGCAATGAGGGGAGACATGTGAATGCGGCAGGACCACGGGATTATCCCCAGGAAGTACCCCAACCAAAGAAGGCATTCTCTACCCCTCTGGTCTACACCCTGAAGCAAGGCACTGTGGGCAGCGAGGGGCAGAGGCCTGTGCCCCAGAATGCCCTGGCTCTATTTCCGTCTCGTTGGGTCATGGGCTTGGGGGCACGGCGCCCGTCCCGTGGCAAGCAAGCATCCTGGCCTTCCTCGCCACCAACTTCCATCAGCGGCTGAGTTCCTGAGGCTTGTCCCCTGCACTCATATTTGCTTCACCACAAACTCCCTGAGATTCTCTCTTCATGCCCTCCTTGCCCCTGCCTTGCTGCTGCTTCCACTCCCAGCATTAGCCTTCCTGCCTCCAGACTCCTATCAACTCACGCGTGCCACCGGGCCTCTGCCTCTTTGCCCCTGCCTCTGCTTCCCATTTTCCTCCTCCTCCATCTGAGCTTCACAGGCTACACAGCTCCCGACGCATCTCGTCCCTTCCTCTGAGGAATTCAGACCCCCCCTCCCTCTTCCTGGCCCTTGTTGTCTTCTCCAATTCGCCCTCTGCTCTCAGCCTCTGTACTCCTGGCCTCTGCCAGTCCTCTCGTGCACAACAGTCCGCATTCCTCTAAGCTGTAGTCTCCCTGTTCTGTCCCCAAATCCCTCTGCTTCTTTTCTCTGTGCAGGAGGTGTGTATATGAGGGAGGAGGGTTGGGGCCTTCCTTTTCTACCTTGTGGCTCCTTTTCCTGCGACTGACATCCTATTAGTCTGGAAAAAGCAACTGCTCACTTGACCGAGACCACTTGAAGCCCTTCACTGGCTTGCTAGGTAGCAGCCTGGTGTGCTTCTGAGGTTGCAGGACTGCGCATGCGCGGCCCGCCGTGTAGCAAAGCCTCCAGGAGGTGGCTGGATGATTTGGGTTTCTATGCCTTGCCCAGTGTGCTGAGGTGCATTTGCATTTGCATTCCAACAGGATCAGCTTTAGCGGGAGGGGGGAGTGACGCCTCTTAGCGGTAGTCAGTTGTTGCTCACAGCCCATCAGGCCCTGCTTATGCCTCCTTGACTGCACATGCGCCCCAGGGGTGCGGGGGAAGCCTCTGGGCGGTGCCTGGAGGGTTAGGCGCTCTGTGACGTGATCAGGTTCTAGGCGCCACCTGCTGACGTGTGCCAGTGTTCCAAGTGGAGTTGCCATCGCGAAAGGGACGCGAAGGCCCTTAGGGGTTGGCTCTGACTGCTCACCAGTTCTCACAGGCCAACAGGGAAGTACAGGACCTCCGGAGCCACCAACCGCACACCTGGAATCCCCGCTGGGACGGGCTGGGTCCACTTTTCACCTCCGCTCGCGCTCCATCCCACATCCTGGCTGAACCCGTGTTGGACAGCTCCCCCACCTCCTCTGCCCTTGCCAGTCCTGGAAGTGGCCGGTGTCTGAATCCGCCACCTCTCTCCCCATCCACGTCATCTGTTCGATGACAGCACAATGGAGATTCAAGGTCAGCAGGTGAGGGGTTATTGGGTTCTCCTAACCGCACAGGTGACCGCTCCACTCTTGTTTGCCCTCTTGCCTGGCCTCTCTGGCCCACATCTCTGCCAGATCCTTCCTCCTACCGAGTAGCGGTGGGTCATAATGGCTATAGGCAGGAGCTGGCAATGCGGGGGCCGTTGGCTCACAGCCATAAGTTTAAGGCTCCTGCAGGGTGCTATGCTCAGACACCAGGGGAAAGGGAATTCTGACGCTTCCCTGCGTTGGCCAAGGCACCCTGGCTCCCAGCAATGCTATTCGTAGGCGTCATCATCACTCTCATGCGGATCGCCAACAGCAGTGGCTGCTTAGCATCCCCGGACTCATGTCTGGAGACCTTGGAGAAGCAGACAGCACTAAAGGCAGCCTTGCCAAATGAATGGTTTCCTGGGAATTTCAAGCAAGCAAGTATACGTGCACACACTTTGAATCGCATCTGTTCAACTTCATATCGGACACACTCCTGCCACCGCACATGGACAGGAAATTTCTCACATGCAAGCCCACTCTCCATCTCTGTCTTTCTCTGTCACTCGCCGCAGCCTCCACATGCTCACTCAGAACACACTGTGACGGGACCTCCTGGATCCACATCCAGATGCCTATTTACACATATCCAGACTTATGTTTAGGAAGTACACCCATGTACGGTGTCAGGAACACACACGCACTCGTACAACCAAACACGGACACACTCACGCACTTGCGAGCACACCCAGTTTACCGTGCCTTGGAAGGTGCTAAGGGTTTTCAGGGCACTGGGTGCGACTTGATCGAATCAAGCCTGATACTGTTGTGGTGGGCGTGGCTAGGGAGCCCAGCCCTGCATGTTGGCCAGCCCATTGGCACTTGTGTCTTCCCCTGCTGTCCTTACCTGTTTCCCATTCCCTGTACCATGCAGCTTGAGCGACCTGAATTGCAAACAACTCTTGGCTGAATGCAATGAGGGGAGACATGTGATGCGGCAGGACCACGGGATTATCCCCAGGAAGTACCCCAACCAAAGAAGGCATTCTCTACCCCTCTGGTCTACACCCTGAAGCAAGGCACTGTGGGCAGCGAGGGGCAGAGGCCTGTGCCCCAGAATGCCCTGGCTCTATTTCCGTCTCGTTGGGTCATGGGCTTGGGGGCACGGCGCCCGTCCCGTGGCAAGCAAGCATCCTGGCCTTCCTCGCCACCAACTTCCATCAGCGGCTGAGTTCCTGAGGCTTGTCCCCTGCACTCATATTTGCTTCACCACAAACTCCCTGAGATTCTCTCTTCATGCCCTCCTTGCCCCTGCCTTGCTGCTGCTTCCACTCCCAGCATTAGCCTTCCTGCCTCCAGACTCCTATCAACTCACGCGTGCCACCGGGCCTCTGCCTCTTTGCCCCTGCCTCTGCTTCCCATTTTCCTCCTCCTCCATCTGAGCTTCACAGGCTACACAGCTCCCGACGCATCTCGTCCCTTCCTCTGAGGAATTCAGAACCCCCTCCCTCTTCCTGGCCCTTGTTGTCTTCTCCAATTCGCCCTCTGCTCTCAGCCTCTGTACTCCTGGCCTCTGCCAGTCCTCTCGTGCACAACAGTCCGCATTCCTCTAAGCTGTAGTCTCCCTGTTCTGTCCCCAAATCCCTCTGCTTCTTTTCTCTGTGCAGGAGGTGTGTATATGAGGGAGGAGGGTTGGGGCCTTCCTTTTCTACCTTGTGGCTCCTTTTCCTGCGACTGACATCCTATTAGTCTGGAAAAAGCAACTGCTCACTTGACCGAGACCACTTGAAGCCCTTCACTGGCTTGCTAGGTAGCAGCCTGGTGTGCTTCTGAGGTTGCAGGACTGCGCATGCGCGGCCCGCCGTGTAGCAAAGCCCTCCAGGAGGTGGCTGGATGATTTGGGTTTCTATGCCTTGCCCAGTGTGCTGAGGTGCATTTGCATTTGCATTCCAACAGGATCAGCTTTAGCGGGAGGGGGAGTGACGCCTCTTAGCGGTAGTCAGTTGTTGCTCACAGCCCATCAGGCCCTGCTTATGCCTCCTTGACTGCACATGCGCCCCAGGGGTGCGGGGAAGCCTCTGGGCGGTGCCTGGAGGGTTAGGCGCTCTGTGACGTGATCAGGTTCTAGGCGCCACCTGCTGACGTGTGCCAGTGTTCCAAGTGGAGTTGCCATCGCGAAAGGGACGCGAAGGCCCTTAGGGGTTGGCTCTGACTGCTCACCAGTTCTCACAGGCCAACAGGGAAGTACAGGACCTCCGGAGCCACCAACCGCACACCTGGAATCCCCGCTGGGACGGGCTGGGTCCACTTTTCACCTCCGCTCGCGCTCCATCCCACATCCTGGCTGAACCCGTGTTGGACAGCTCCCCCACCTCCTCTGCCCTTGCCAGTCCTGGAAGTGGCCGGTGTCTGAATCCGCCACCTCTCTCCCCATCCACGTCATCTGTTCGATGACAGCACAATGGAGATTCAAGGTCAGCAGGTGAGGGGTTATTGGGTTCTCCTAACCGCACAGGTGACCGCTCCACTCTTGTTTGCCCTCTTGCCTGGCCTCTCTGGCCCACATCTCTGCCAGATCCTTCCTCCTACCGAGTAGCGGTGGGTCATAATGGCTATAGGCAGGAGCTGGCAATGCGGGGGCCGTTGGCTCACAGCCATAAGTTTAAGGCTCCTGCAGGGTGCTATGCTCAGACACCAGGGAAAGGGAATTCTGACGCTTCCCTGCGTTGGCCAAGGCACCCTGGCTCCCAGCAATGCTATTCGTAGGCGTCATCATCACTCTCATGCGGATCGCCAACAGCAGTGGCTGCTTAGCATCCCCGGACTCATGTCTGGAGACCTTGGAGAAGCAGACAGCACTAAAGGCAGCCTTGCCAAATGAATGGTTTCCTGGGAATTTCAAGCAAGCAAGTATACGTGCACACACTTTGAATCGCATCTGTTCAACTTCATATCGGACACACTCCTGCCACCGCACATGGACAGGAAATTTCTCACATGCAAGCCCACTCTCCATCTCTGTCTTTCTCTGTCACTCGCCGCAGCCTCCACATGCTCACTCAGAACACACTGTGACGGGACCTCCTGGATCCACATCCAGATGCCTATTTACACATATCCAGACTTATGTTTAGGAAGTACACCCATGTACGGTGTCAGGAACACACACGCACTCGTACAACCAAACACGGACACACTCACGCACTTGCGAGCACACCCAGTTTACCGTGCCTTGGAAGGTGCTAAGGGTTTTTCAGGGCACTGGGTGCGACTTGATCGAATCAAGCCTGATACTGTTGTGGTGGCGTGGCTAGGGAGCCCAGCCCTGCATGTTGGCCAGCCCATTGGCACTTGTGTCTTCCCCTGCTGTCCTTACCTGTTTCCCATTCCCTGTACCATGCAGCTTGAGCGACCTGAATTGCAAACAACTCTTGGCGGAATGCAATGAGGGGAGACATGTGAATGCGGCAGGACCACGGGATTATCCCCAGGAAGTACCCCAACCAAAGAAGGCATTCTCTACCCCTCTGGTCTACACCCTGAAGCAAGGCACTGTGGGCAGCGAGGGGCAGAGGCCTGTGCCCCAGAATGCCCTGGCTCTATTTCCGTCTCGTTGGGTCATGGGCTTGGGGGCACGGCGCCCGTCCCGTGGCAAGCAAGCATCCTGGCCTTCCTCGCCACCAACTTCCATCAGCGGCTGAGTTCTGAGGCTTGTCCCCTGCACTCATATTTGCTTCACCACAAACTCCCTGAGATTCTCTCTTCATGCCCTCCTTGCCCCTGCCTTGCTGCTGCTTCCACTCCCAGCATTAGCCTTCCTGCCTCCAGACTCCTATCAACTCACGCGTGCCACCGGGCCTCTGCCTCTTTGCCCCTGCCTCTGCTTCCCATTTTCCTCCTCCTCCATCTGAGCTTCACAGGCTACACAGCTCCCGACGCATCTCGTCCCTTCCTCTGAGGAATTCAGAACCCCCTCCCTCTTCCTGGCCCTTGTTGTCTTCTCCAATTCGCCCTCTGCTCTCAGCCTCTGTACTCCTGGCCTCTGCCAGTCCTCTCGTGCACAACAGTCCGCATTCCTCTAAGCTGTAGTCTCCCTGTTCTGTCCCCAAATCCCTCTGCTTCTTTTCTCTGTGCAGGAGGTGTGTATATGAGGGAGGAGGGTTGGGGCCTTCCTTTTCTACCTTGTGGCTCCTTTTCCTGCGACTGACATCCTATTAGTCTGGAAAAAGCAACTGCTCACTTGACCGAGACCACTTGAAGCCCTTCACTGGCTTGCTAGGTAGCAGCCTGGTGTGCTTCTGAGGTTGCAGGACTGCGCATGCGCGGCCCGCCGTGTAGCAAAGCCTCCAGGAGGTGGCTGGATGATTTGGGTTTCTATGCCTTGCCCAGTGTGCTGAGGTGCATTTGCATTTGCATTCCAACAGGATCAGCTTTAGCGGGAGGGGGAGTGACGCCTCTTAGCGGTAGTCAGTTGTTGCTCACAGCCCATCAGGCCCTGCTTATGCCTCCTTGACTGCACATGCGCCCCAGGGGTGCGGGGGAAGCCTCTGGGCGGTGCCTGGAGGGTTAGGCCGCTCTGTGACGTGATCAGGTTCTAGGCGCCACCTGCTGACGTGTGCCAGTGTTCCAAGTGGAGGTTGCCATCGCGAAAGGGACGCGAAGGCCCCTTAGGGGTTGGCTCTGACTGCTCACCAGTTCTCACAGGCCAACAGGGAAGTACAGGACCTCCGGAGCCACCAATCGCACACCTGGAATCCCCGCTGGGACGGGCTGGGTCCACTTTTCACCTCCGCTCGCGCTCCATCCCACATCCTGGCTGAACCCGTGTTGGACAGCTCCCCCACCTCCTCTGCCCTTGCCAGTCCTGGAAGTGGCCGGGTGTCTGAATCCGCCACCTCTCTCCCCATCCACGTCATCTGTTCGATGACAGCACAATGGAGATTCAAGGTCAGCAGGTGAGGGGTTATTGGGTTCTCCTAACCGCACAGGTGACCGCTCCACTCTTGTTTGCCCTCTTGCCTGGCCTCTCTGGCCCACATCTCTGCCAGATCCTTCCTCCTACCGAGTAGCGTGGGTCATAATGGCTATAGGCAGGAGCTGGCAATGCGGGGGGCCGTTGGCTCACAGCCATAAGTTTAAGGCTCCTGCAGGGTGCTATGCTCAGACACCAGGGAAAGGGAATTCTGACGCTTCCCTGCGTTGGCCAAGGCACCCTGGCTCCCAGCAATGCTATTCGTAGGCGTCATCATCACTCTCATGCGGATCGCCAACAGCAGTGGCTGCTTAGCATCCCCGGACTCATGTCTGGAGACCTTGGAGAAGCAGACAGCACTAAAGGCAGCCTTGCCAAATGAATGGTTTCCTGGGAATTTCAAGCAAGCAAGTATACGTGCACACACTTTGAATCGCATCTGTTCAACTTCATATCGGACACACTCCTGCCACCGCACATGGACAGGAAATTTCTCACATGCAAGCCCACTCTCCATCTCTGTCTTTCTCTGTCACTCGCCGCAGCCTCCACATGCTCACTCAGAACACACTGTGACGGGACCTCCTGGATCCACATCCAGATGCCTATTTACACATATCCAGACTTATGTTTAGGAAGTACACCCATGTACGGTGTCAGGAACACACACGCACTCGTACAACCAAACACGGACACACTCACGCACTTGCGAGCACACCCAGTTTACCGTGCCTTGGAAGGTGCTAAGGGTTTTCAGGGCACTGGGTGCGACTTGATCGAATCAAGCCTGATACTGTTGTGGTGGGCGTGGCTAGGGAGCCCAGCCCTGCATGTTGGCCAGCCCATTGGCACTTGTGTCTTCCCCTGCTGTCCTTACCTGTTTCCCATTCCCTGTACCATGCAGCTTGAGCGACCTGAATTGCAAACAACTCTTGGCGGAATGCAATGAGGGGAGACATGTGAATGCGGCAGGACCACGGGATTATCCCCAGGAAGTACCCCAACCAAAGAAGGCCATTCTCTACCCCTCTGGTCTACACCCTGAAGCAAGGCACTGTGGGCAGCGAGGGGCAGAGGCCTGTGCCCCAGAATGCCCTGGCTCTATTTCCGTCTCGTTGGGTCATGGGCTTGGGGGCACGGCGCCCGTCCCCGTGGCAAGCAAGCATCCTGGCCTTCCTCGCCACCAACTTCCATCAGCGGCTGAGTTCCTGAGGCTTGTCCCCTGCACTCATATTTGCTTCACCACAAACTCCCTGAGATTCTCTCTTCATGCCCTCCTTGCCCCTGCCTTGCTGCTGCTTCCACTCCCAGCATTAGCCTTCCTGCCTCCAGACTCCTATCAACTCACGCGTGCCACCGGGCCTCTGCCTCTTTGCCCCTGCCTCTGCTTCCCATTTTCCTCCTCCTCCATCTGAGCTTCACAGGCTACACAGCTCCCGACGCATCTCGTCCCTTCCTCTGAGGAATTCAGAACCCCCCTCCCTCTTCCTGGCCCTTGTTGTCTTCTCCAATTCGCCCTCTGCTCTCAGCCTCTGTACTCCTGGCCTCTGCCAGTCCTCTCGTGCACAACAGTCCGCATTCCTCTAAGCTGTAGTCTCCCTGTTCTGTCCCCCAAATCCCTCTGCTTCTTTTCTCTGTGCAGGAGGTGTGTATATGAGGGAGGAGGGTTGGGGCCTTCCTTTTCTACCTTGTGGCTCCTTTTCCTGCGACTGACATCCTATTAGTCTGGAAAAAGCAACTGCTCACTTGACCGAGACCACTTGAAGCCCTTCACTGGCTTGCTAGGTAGCAGCCTGGTGTGCTTCTGAGGTTGCAGGACTGCGCATGCGCGGCCCGCCGTGTAGCAAAGCCTCCAGGAGGTGGCTGGATGATTTGGGTTTCTATGCCTTGCCCAGTGTGCTGAGGTGTGCATTTGCATTTGCATTCCAACAGGATCAGCTTTAGCGGGAGGGGGAGTGACGCCTCTTAGCGGTAGTCAGTTGTTGCTCACAGCCCATCAGGCCCTGCTTATGCCTCCTTGACTGCACATGCGCCCCAGGGGTGCGGGGGAAGCCTCTGGGCGGTGCCTGGAGGGTTAGGCGCTCTGTGACGTGATCAGGTTCTAGGCGCCACCTGCTGACGTGTGCCAGTGTTCCAAGTGGAGTTGCCATCGCGAAAGGGACGCGAAGGCCCTTAGGGGTTGGCTCTGACTGCTCACCAGTTCTCACAGGCCAACAGGGAAGTACAGGACCTCCGGAGCCACCAATCGCACACCTGGAATCCCCGCTGGGACGGGCTGGGTCCACTTTTCACCTCCGCTCGCGCTCCATCCCACATCCTGGCTGAACCCGTGTTGGACAGCTCCCCCCTCTCTCTGCCCTTGCCAGTCCTGGAAGTGGCCGGTGTCTGAATCCGCCACCTCTCTCCCCATCCACGTCATCTGTTCGATGACAGCACAATGGAGATTCAAGGTCAGCAGGTGAGGGGTTATTGGGTTCTCCTAACCGCACAGGTGACCGCTCTCCACTCTTGTTTGCCCTCTTGCCTGGCCTCTCTGGCCCACATCTCTGCCAGATCCTTCTCCTACCGAGTAGCGGTGGGTCATAATGGCTATAGGCAGGAGCTGGCAATGCGGGGGGGCCGTTGGCTCACAGCCATAAGTTTAAGGCTCCTGCAGGGTGCTATGCTCAGACACCAGGGAAAGGGAATTCTGACGCTTCCCTGCGTGGCCAAGGCACCCTGGCTCCCAGCAATGCTATTCGTAGGCGTCATCATCACTCTCATGCGGGATCGCCAACAGCAGTGGCTGCTTAGCCATCCCCGGACTCATGTCTGGAGACCTTGGAGAAGCAGACAGCACTAAAGGCAGCCTTGCCAAATGAATGGTTTCCTGGGAATTTCAAGCAAGCAAGTATACGTGCACACACTTTGAATCGCATCTGTTCAACTTCATATCGGACACACTCCTGCCACCGCACATGGACAGGAAATTTCTCACATGCAAGCCCACTCTCCATCTCTGTCTTTCTCTGTCACTCGCCGCCAGCCTCCACATGCTCACTCAGAACACACTGTGACGGGACCTCCTGGATCCACATCCAGATGCCTATTTACACATATCCAGACTTATGTTTAGGAAGTACACCCATGTACGGTGTCAGGGAAACACACACGCACTCGTACAACCAAACACGGACACACTCACGCACTTGCGAGCACACCCAGTTTACCGTGCCTTGGAAGGTGCTAAGGGTTTTCAGGGCACTGGGTGCGACTTGATCGAATCAAGCCTGATACTGTTGTGGTGGGCGTGGCTAGGGAGCCCAGCCCTGCATGTTGGCCAGCCCATTGGCACTTGTGTCTTCCCCTGCTGTCCTTACCTGTTTCCCATTCCCTGTACCATGCAGCTTGAGCGACCTGAATTGCAAACAACTCTTGGCGGAATGCAATGAGGGGAGACATGTGAAATGCGGCAGGACCACGGGATTATCCCCAGGAAGTACCCCAACCAAAGAAGGCATTCTCTACCCCTCTGGTCTACACCCTGAAGCAAGGCACTGTGGGCAGCGAGGGGCAGAGGCCTGTGCCCCAGAATGCCCTGGCTCTATTTCCGTCTCGTTGGGTCATGGGCTTGGGGGCACGGCGCCCGTCCCGTGGCAAGCAAGCATCCTGGCCTTCTCGCCACCAACTTCCATCAGCGGGCTGAGTTCCTGAGGCTTGTCCCCTGCACTCATATTTGCTTCACCACAAAACTCCCTGAGATTCTCTCTTCATGCCCTCCTTGCCCCTGCCTGCTGCTGCTTCCACTCCCAGCTTAGCCTTCCTGCCTCCAGACTCCTATCAACTCACGCGTGCCACCGGGCCTCTGCCTCTTTGCCCCTGCCTCTGCTTCCCATTTTCCTCCTCCTCCATCTGAGCTTCACAGGCTACACAGCTCCCGACGCATCTCGTCCCTTCCTCTGAGGAAATTCAGAACCCCCTCCCTCTTCCTGGCCCTTGTTGTCTTCTCCAATTCGCCCTCTGCTCTCAGCCTCTGTACTCCTGGCCTCTGCCAGTCCTCTCGTGCACAACAGTCCGCATTCCTCTAAGCTGTAGTCTCCCTGTTCTGTCCCCAAATCCCTCTGCTTCTTTTCTCTGTGCAGGAGGTGTGTATATGAGGAGGAGGGTTGGGGCCTTCCTTTCTACCTTGTGGCTCCTTTTCCTGCGACTGACATCCTATTAGTCTGGAAAAAAGCAACTGCTCACTTGACCGAGACACTTGAAGCCCTTCACTGGCTTGCTAGGTAGCAGCCCTGGTGTGCTTCTGAGGTTGCAGGACTGCGCATGCGCGGCCCGCCGTGTAGCAAAGCCTCCAGGAGGTGGCTGGATGATTTGGGTTTCTATGCCTTGCCCCAGTGTGCTGAGGTGCATTTGCATTTGCATTCCAACAGGATCAGCTTTAGCGGGAGGGGGGAAGTGACGCCTCTTAGCGGTAGTCAGTTGTTGCTCACAGCCCATCAGGCCCTGCTTATGCCTCCTTGACTGCACATGCGCCCCAGGGTGCGGGGGAAGCCTCTGGGCGGTGCCTGGAGGGTTAGGCGCTCTGTGACGTGATCAGGTTCTAGGCGCCACCTGCTGACGTGTGCCAGTGTTCCAAGTGGAGTTGCCATCGCGAAAGGGACGCGAAGGCCCTTAGGGGTTGGCTCTGACTGCTCACCAGTTCTCACAGGCCAACAGGGAAGTACAGGACCTCCGGAGCCACCAATCGCACACCTGGAATCCCCGCTGGGACGGGCTGGGTCCACTTTTCACCTCCGCTCGCGCTCCATCCCACATCCTGGCTGAACCCGTGTTGGACAGCTCCCCCACCTCCTCTGCCCTTGCCAGTCCTGGAAGTGGCCGGTGTCTGAATCCGCCACCTCTCTCCCCATCCACGTCATCTGTTCGATGACAGCACAATGGAGATTCAAGGTCAGCAGGTGAGGGGTTATTGGGTTCTCCTAACCGCACAGGTGACCGCTCCACTCTTGTTTGCCCTCTTGCCTGGCCTCTCTGGCCCACATCTCTGCCAGATCCTTCCTCCTACCGAGTAGCGGTGGGTCATAATGGCTATAGGCAGGAGCTGGCAATGCGGGGGGCCGTTGGCTCACAGCCATAAGTTTAAGGCTCCTGCAGGTGCTATGCTCAGACACCAGGGAAAGGGAATTCTGACGCTTCCCTGCGTTGGCCAAGGCACCCTGGCTCCCAGCAATGCTATTCGTAGGCGTCATCATCACTCTCATGCGGATCGCCAACAGCAGTGGCTGCTTAGCATCCCCGGACTCATGTCTGGAGACCTGGAGAAGCAGACAGCACTAAAGGCAGCCTTGCCAAATGAATGGTTTCCTGGGAATTTCAAGCAAGCAAGTATACGTGCACACACTTTGAATCGCATCTGTTCAACTTCATATCGGACACACTCCTGCCACCGCACATGGACAGGAAATTTCTCACATGCAAGCCCCACTCTCCATCTCTGTCTTTCTCTGTCACTCGCCGCAGCCTCCACATGCTCACTCAGAACACACTGTGACGGGACCTCCTGGATCCACATCCAGATGCCTATTTACACATATCCAGACTTATGTTTAGGAAGTAGTACACCCATGTACGGTGTCAGGAACACACACGCACTCGTACAAACCAAACACGGACACACTCACGCACTTGCGAGCACACCCAGTTTACCGTGCCTTGGAAGGTGCTAAGGGGTTTTCAGGGCACTGGGTGCGACTTGATCGAATCAAGCCTGATACTGTTGTGGTGGGCGTGGCTAGGGAGCCCAGCCCTGCATGTTGGCCAGCCCATTGGCACTTGTGTCTTCCCCTGCTGTCCTTACCTGTTTCCCCATTCCCTGTACCATGCAGCTTGAGCGACCTGAATTGCAAACAACTCTTGGCGGAATGCAATGAGGGGGAGACATGTGAATGCGGCAGGACCACGGGATTATCCCCAGGAAGTACCCCAACCAAAGAAGGCATTCTCTACCCCTCTGGTCTACACCCTGAAGCAAGGCACTGTGGGCAGCGAGGGGCAGAGGCCTGTGCCCCAGAATGCCCTGGCTCTATTTCCGTCTCGTTGGGTCATGGGCTTGGGGGCACGGCGCCCGTCCCGTGGCAAGCAAGCATCCTGGCCTTCCTCGCCACCAACTTCCATCAGCGGCTGAGTTCCTGAGGCTTGTCCCCTGCACTCATATTTGCTTCACCACAAACTCCCTGAGATTCTCTCTTCATGCCCTCCTTGCCCCTGCCTTGCTGCTGCTTCCACTCCCAGCATTAGCCTTCCTGCCTCCAGACTCCTATCAACTCACACGTGCCACCGGGCCTCTGCCTCTTTGCCCCTGCCTCTGCTTCCCATTTTCCTCCTCCTCCATCTGAGCTTCACAGGCTACACAGCTCCCGACGCATCTCGTCCCTTCCTCTGAGGAATTCAGAACCCCCTCCCTCTTCCTGGCCCTTGTTGTCTTCTCCAATTCGCCCTCTGCTCTCAGCCTCTGTACTCCTGGCCTCTGCCAGTCCTCTCGTGCACAACAGTCCGCATTCCTCTAGCTGTAGTCTCCCTGTTCTGTCCCCAAATCCCTCTGCTTCTTTTCTCTGTGCAGGAGGTAGTGTATATGAGGGAGGAGGGTTGGGGCCTTCCTTTTCTACCTTGTGGCTCCTTTTCCTGCGACTGACATCCTATTAGTCTGGAAAAAGCAACTGCTCACTTGACCGAGACCACTTGAAGCCCTTCACTGGCTTGCTAGGTAGCAGCCTGGTGTGCTTCTGAGGTTGCAGGACCTGCGCATGCGCGGCCCGCCGTGTAGCAAAGCCTCCAGGAGGTGGCTGGATGATTTGGGTTTCTATGCCTTGCCCAGTGTGCTGAGGTGCATTTGCATTTGCATTCCAACAGGATCAGCTTTAGCGGGAGGGGGGAAGTGACGCCTCTTAGCGGTAGTCAGTTGTTGCTCACAGCCCATCAGGCCTCTGCTTATGCCCTCCTTGACTGCACATGCGCCCCAGGGGTGCTGGGAAGCCTCTGGGCGGTGCCTGGAGGGTTAGGCGCTCTGTGACGTGATCAGAGTTCTAGGCGCCACCTGCTGACGTGTGCCAGTGTTCCAAGTGGAGTTGCCATCGCGGAAAGGGACGCGAAGGCCCTTAGGGGTTGGCTCTGACTGCTCACCAGTTCTCACAGGCCAACAGGGAAGTACAGGACCTCCGGAGCCACCAACCGCACACCTGGAATCCCCGCTGGGACGGGCTGGGTCCACTTTTCACCTCCGCTCGCGCTCCATCCCACATCCTGGCTGAACCCGTGTTGGACAGCTCCCCCACCTCCTCTGCCCTTGCCAAGTCCTGGAAGTGGCCGGGTGTCTGAATCCGCCACCTCTCTCCCCATCCACGTCATCTGTTCGATGACAGCACAATGGAGATTCAAGGTCAGCAGGTGAGGGGTTATTGGGTTCTCCTAACCGCACAGGTGACCGCTCCACTCTTGTTTGCCCTCTTGCCTGGCCTCTCTGGCCCACATCTCTGCCAGATCCTTCCTCCTACCGAGTAGCGGTGGGTCATAATGGCTATAGGCAGGAGCTGGCAATGCGGGGGCCGTTGGCTCACAGCCATAAGTTTAAGGCTCCTGCAGGGTGCTATGCTCAGACACCAGGGAAAGGGAATTCTGACGCTTCCCTGCGTTGGCCAAGGCACCCTGGCTCCCAGCAATGCTATTCGTAGGCGTCATCATCACTCTCATGCGGATCGCCAACAGCAGTGGCTGCTTAGCATCCCGGGACTCATGTCTGGAGACCTTGGAGAAGCAGACAGCACTAAAGGCAGCCTTGCCAAATGAATGGTTTCCTGGGAATTTCAAGCAAGCAAGTATACGTGCACACACTTTGAATCGCATCTGTTCAACTTCATATCGGACACACTCCTGCCACCGCACATGGACAGGAAATTTCTCACATGCAAGCCCACTCTCCATCTCTGTCTTTCTCTGTCACTCGCCGCAGCCTCCACATGCTCACTCAGAACACACTGTGACGGGACCTCCTGGATCCACATCCAGATGCCTATTTACACATATCCAGACTTATGTTTAGGAAGTACACCCATGTACGGTTGTCAGGAACACACACGCACTCGTACAACCAAACACGGACACACTCACGCACTTGCGAGCACACCCAGTTTACCGTGCCTTGGAAGGTGCTAAGGGTTTTCAGGGCACTGGGTGCGACTTGATCGAATCAAGCCTGATACTGTTGTGGTGGGCGTGGCTAGGGAGCCCAGCCCTGCATGTTGGCCAGCCCATTGGCACTTGTGTCTTCCCCTGCTGTCCTTACCTGTTTCCCATTCCCTGTACCATGCAGCTTGAGCGACCTGAATTGCAAACAACTCTTGGCTGAATGCAATGAGGGGAGACATGTGAATGCGGCAGGACCACGGGATTATCCCCAGGAAGTACCCCAACCAAAGAAGGCATTCTCTACCCCTCTGGTCTACACCCTGAAGCAAGGCACTGTGGGCAGCGAGGGGCAGAGGCCTGTGCCCCAGAATGCCCTGGCTCTATTTCCGTCTCGTTGGGTCATGGGCTTGGGGGCACGGCGCCGTCCCGTGGCAAGCAAGCATCCTGGCCTTCCTCGCCACCAACTTCCATCAGCGGCTGAGTTCCTGAGGCTTGTCCCCTGCACTCATATTTGCTTCACCACAAACTCCCTGAGATTCTCTCTTCATGCCCTCCTTGCCCCTGCCTTGCTGCTGCTTCCACTCCCAGCATTAGCCTTCCTGCCTCCAGACTCCTATCAACTCACGCGTGCCACCGGGCCTCTGCCTCTTTGCCCCTGCCTCTGCTTCCCATTTTCCTCCTCCTCCATCTGAGCTTCACAGGCTACACAGCTCCCGACGCATCTCGTCCCTTCCTCTGAGGAAT